>NW_021618476.1:0-8336 GCF_004785775.1 Grammomys surdaster | reverse complement strand
GTGAATAGACTGAGTTATAAAGCCAGATTGTGCTGAATGACCAACTCTAGGCTCTCTGTCATTTCTCAGCATTAAATGCTTCAGATAAAAGGGATAAATTCTCAGAAAAAGAAGTCTAATTCTCTTACTAAAATTACATAACTCACAACGAATTCCTTTACTGATTGTTTGCAAATATTGACATCAGTACCAATTAGAATGTTATTAACATTTAAAAATCTGAAAACTATGGATTCTAAGTTTGTCTTTTGTAATATACTGATTCAGAATGTGAAAAGGGGATTAGACATTAAGTGCAAAATGAGAACTAATAGCTGAATGGATTAGAGATACAACTGATATTGGATCTCACATTTATGATGCTAATTAGATAGGAGAAGTGATTTTTAAAAGTCGGAAGAAAAATCAAAATGTCAGATGTTTTCATGTTGATCAGCAAGGGCATTTGAAAGATTAGTTTATTATTGCTCTGTATTTTAATTCAAAACCATGTATAAGACTATGTCCAAAATAAAGTTTCTTTATTGCACCTGACTGTTTTGGCTCTCCTAGTGTTGGTTGTTTTAGTATGCATGGACCAAGGAGTGGCACTATTAAGAGATGAGATCTTGTTGAAATTAATTGGCTTCATTTGCTGAAGGGTGTCACCATGGGGTTAAGTACTGAGACCTCCCTCTGGCTACACTTGAGACAACCTTTTAGAATTCACAACAAGATGTAGATCTGTATAAGCTCCTACAATATCATTCTCATCTGGATAGTGCTAGGCTTCATGCCATGACGATAATGGTTAGAAATTCTGAACCTGTAAGCCAGCCCCAATTACATGTTGTCCTGTTTAAAAGTAGGTTTGCACATAGTATCTCCTCACACCAATGGAAATCCTAAGAGAGAAGATGGTATCATTAGTGGGGTATTGCTGTGATAGGCCTGATCGTGTGTTTGTTAGGTAGAATGTGGAGTTGGGTCCTTTGGATTTGGAGTGTGGTGCAATGCTTTCAGGAGTGCTTTTGGGCCATCTTAGTAGGTATATAGAAGATACTGATGATGAGAGTGACTTAGATTGTAGCAGCCTGTCTCAAGGGATTTGAGAGCCGAAGGACATTAGTATATGGCCTGGAGTCATATTAGTATATGACTCCAGGCCATATACTAACGTGATATTTTAGTAAAGAATATGGCTACTTTTTGCCCTTGACAGAGTGATTGAGGAGGCAAATGCTAGTGTGATCAAATCAGACTAAGCGTGTTAACAAAGAAGACCAGCAAATACTACATGCTCTGGCTCATTCTCCAGCAGAGTGTCTTGATGAAGATTAGCAAGCTATTAGTAGAAAAATACAAAAGAATGAAGTTCAAGTAATAAAGGAGCACTAGGAAGAGAAAAGGAGCTGAATCCCTTGTTGAAAGTAATAACCAGATCAAGGGGGTGATGATCTCATGGAAAGATCCCATACAGCTAAGCTTGTTATATGTATTTGCAGTTGAACAGGGAATAGCTATGTCATATTTGGTGCTATAACCTGGTTACTGTTTTAATTTAGACTTTAAATCAGGAATGGAAAACTGACCAGAATGAGAGGGTGTAACTGCCGTTTCTTTTGTAACGGCCGTCAGGTTCTGTTACTTTGTAAAGGCCGGCCGGTTCTGCTGCTCCGGTCGGCAGGTCAGGGTCTAGCAAGAGAGAAAGTGGGGACGGAAGAAGGGGAAAAAAGGGGCGAGAGACGCAAAAGATAGATACAAGCCAGAGTCCGGTGGAGTCTCTTCAAGTCTTCTTTATTCTCCTCTCTTCTTACTATATTCTCACTCCTTCAGTCTCCTGACACCTCTCACTTTCTCTCTCCTTCCTCTACTTCCTACTTCCTACTACCTCCTACTACTTACTACCTCCTACTTTCTACCTCTACCTCCTCGACTCCTCTACTCCTCTACTCCTCTACTCCCCTATAGAAGGGAAATCCTGGGTATTCATACCCTTTACCACGTGACTTGCCCTCGTGGACAATCTCAACTGAAGCCACTACGTCACGTGCCTTGTAGCCATGGATACCAGGAGCACCTGGCAGCTGGGGGCACTAAACAGTGTAACAAGATGTTTATCAGAGTGCGCTCAGCTATTGCAGGCTGTTGAAACAAGTCTCTTGTCAGGGTATATGGCTCGAGATGGCTGTAAAGATGATAGCCACTTTCGGCTAAGAGTCGGCTCCCAACAGGTCCCCCTTTTTAAATTTGTTTTCAAAAGGGAAGGCTGGGAAAACTTACGGAAACCGTGCCTGCCTTAGGTTGGAACAAAGGACCCCAGCCTCCCTTTCCCTTCTCTGGATACTCAACAGTCATTGGTTGAGCTCCTGTCTTAGGATGGTGAGGCCTCCCAGTTAGGGGCAAGGGTCTTGAGGTGTTCTCTTACCCGTCATTGACTATCCGGCTTAGCGCGTAAGTTAAGGGTTAATCCTCGTCAGTCTTGATGACAGAGGTTTTAGTCCCCTACTTCCAGCCTGTAATAATGGACCTGTATGGGTTTCATTTGTGTAACGTCTATCTGTTGTAGTACAAAAGCCATCAGTTTGTTGAGCAGCATGATCCCGAGAGACAAGAGACTTAGCAATGCCTGAATGGTTAGCGCAAATGCAACACTCTTTTTAAGGGTAGTACATAACTTCTTCTGTTGGAGGAGTAAAAAGTATAAGCCTCTTCTATTCTATAACACTATTTTCTAAATCTAATCTATATAAGTACAGAACTGATCATAGCTTTGATCTTAACAAAACAAGTAAGAAAATCTCTATTCCTGCCCCAATCAATCTCAAACCTAAAACACAACTATAGTAACTATGGTAATGGGTTTTCTCTAGGGTTTAAACAATGTACCACTAAATCATAAATCAGGGAACCAAGAGTCTAATAGAGCCACCCTGGAGGCGTGGGTGGTGATGTCTTCTTCCGCACTGAGAAGAGCCACCCTGGAGGTGCGGGTGGTGATGTCTTCTTCCGCACTGAGAAGAGCCACCCTGGAGGTGCGGGTGGTGATGTCTTCTTCCGCACTGAGAAGTTCCCAAGTCAGGTATACTGGTTGATTCGCTCCAGTGAAGCATCTTCATGTTTCCTGTAAAGGAAAAATACGCTTCTCAGGGGGTTTCTCCTCCCTGGATTTGTTATTATTGTCTATTTGTTTGATCAGTCTCTCTGGCAGCCATCGTGCGGCATCTGCCGTTTGGGAATATATGCAGACAGATCCTCTTCCCCAGATAAGCACTGGATCTGGCCCATTCCAGGTTCCAGTTAATGGGTCTTTCCAGAGGACTGTTGCAAAATTCTTTTTGGTATTAGGATGCCAGAATCTATCTGCAGCAGATTTTCCTTCAGAATCCAAAGTTAAAAAATTTAAAATAAAGAGCGTGTGATGAAGGATATTCCTAGGGGATCCCTTGGTAGGATACCATTCCCCATTTTTAATTTTTTCAAATTGACATTTAATAGTTTGATGTGCCCTTTCTACCATACCTTGGCCCTGTGGATTATATGGAATACCTGTTTTATGTAGTATTCCCAATTTTTCACAAAATTTGCGGAAACTGGAGCTTGTATAACCTGGGCCATTGTCAGTCTTGATCTGTTTTGGCACACCCAATACAGCAATTGTAGCAAGCATATGGTTGATCACATGTTTGCTTGCTTCTCCAGTTTGTAATGTCGCGTAAATGAAACCACTGTATGTATCTATACATACATGTATATATTTTTGATTACCAAATTCATTATAATGGGTAACATCCATTTGCCAGAGACTGTTTGGTATTAGTCCCTTTGGATTCACACCCAAATGAGGAACTGGTAGACATGTAACACACGATTGACATTGTTTGACAATTTGTCTAGTTTGTTCCCTGGTAATTTTAAACATGACTTTTAAAGTTTTAGAATTTAGGTGATGTAATTCATGAGCCTTTATGGCCTGATCCAAGTTAGATGGCGGATCTGATAAAGTCACTGCGGCTACACGAGTGGCTAGATCTGCCTTGGTGTTTCCTTCAGTGAGAGGACCTGGTAGCCCAGTGTGGGCTCTCAGGTGTCCTATAAAGAATTTACACTTTCTTCTCAAAATTAATTGTTGGCACTGTAAAAACAAATCGGCTGCTTCTGAGGAATGCTTTATTTGTGCAGCAGTTTCTAGCAGAGGAATAGATTGAGCTATATATGAGCTATCTGTGTAAATATTAATGGTTTGATTTGGAAATGCTTGAAACACAGCAATAACAGCATGTAATTCAACCAATTGAGCTGACACAGATGATGTAGCAAAGGAAATTACTTGATCCTTAAAGGCATAAGCAGCTGTTCCTGATGAGGAACCATCAGTGAAAACTAGCAATGCTTCCTTTATAGGTGCATGTGCAGTACGAGATGGAAAAACAAATGCATGGCGATTACAAAATTGAACTAATTTGTCTGGCGGATAATGGTTATCTAGTTGACCAGCAAATGAAGCACATGCTATAGGCCAAACTTCAGAACTCTGCATAAGCCAATTAACCTGATGTCTTGTATATGGTTGTACTATGACATCAGGGTCTTTTCCAAAATATTTTCGACTGTTATCTCTGCCTAATATAATCATATCTGCTACAGCTGCATAGTATGGATAAAGAACCTTTTTAGGGGATGAGGGAAGATGAACCCATAATATAGGTGCAGTCTGCCAAAAAACTGCAGTAGGAGTTAATTTAGTGTTAAAAATAAGAAAATATAAAGGCTTAGAATAATTAATATGAATTACAAATTGAGATGAAATAGCACTCTCAACCTTCTGTAAGGCTTTTCTACCCTCCTGTGTTAGAACCCTGCCAGACTTAGGGTCAGAATCTCCTTTGAGAATGTCAAACAAAGGTTTCAACTCTCCTGTCGTAAGTTTCAAATATGGTCGTAGCCAATTAATGTCTCCCAACAGTTTTTGAAAATCATTAAGTGTCTTAAGGGAATCAGTCCTCAAGGTGGCCTTACTGTTAATAATACGTGGACCATTAATCTGAAATCCTAAATAAGTATATGGATCTTGTAATTGTACCTTTTCTGGTGCTATTTGTAACCCTGCAGTCTGTAAAGCTGTTTTAAGATCATCAAAGCACTGGAGTACCTGTTTTCCATCTTTTCCTGCTATTAAAATATCATCCATGAAATGAATTATGTAGATTTGCTTCCACATGGTTCTAACACCCTCTATGGCGGAAACCACAAACTTTTGGCACAAGGTAGGACTGTTAGCCATACCCTGAGGCAAGACCTTCCATTGATATCTTTTCATAGGTTCTTTAAAGTTTATAGCGGGAACACTAAAAGCAAAGCGCTTTCTATCATTAGGATGCAAAGGGATAGTAAAGAAACAGTCTTTTAAATCTATAACTATTTTATAATAGCCTAAAGGTATGGCCACTGGTGTGGGCAGCCCAGGTTGTAAGGCTCCCATCAGAATCATGGTTGCATTAACCGCCCTCAAGTCTTGCAACAATCTCCACTTTCCTGACCTTTTCCTAATAACAAATATTGGGGTATTCCAGGGAGAGTTACTCTCTTCTAAATGTCCTGCCTGTAATTGCTCCTGCACTAGCAATTGAGCAGCTTGTAACTTTTCGGTGGTTAGGGACCACTGATCCACCCAGACAGGCGAGTCCCCCTTCCAGGTAATGGGATCGGCACAACGCCCTAGGGGTGCAGCTGAATCAATAGTCCCCATCAAAAATACCCCAAGCCTCTTTTTCCAGAATTATCATGGATCTCAATAGGATGAATAATCTCATCTTCACTTTTCCCTAATCCTTTCCCTGTGGAAAATCCAGAGTTTATCATTTGAGCTGTGATTACTTCATTAGGGCTGCACATAATCAATCCCAACTGGGATAATAGATCTCTGCCCCAGAGATTAATGGGAAGGCCCGGGATGACATAGGGTTGTATATTGCCTGTATTTCCTTCTTTATCTTTCCATGTCAGCACCTTAGAACTTTGCTGTGGATTTTGGCTTTGGCCAATACCCCTTAAATTGGTTAAAGTTGGGATCAGAGGCCAGGTGGCGGGCCAATCACTTTGTTTGATGATTGTCACATCAGCTCCTGTATCAACCAAGCCTCGGAATGCCTTCCCGTCGAGCAATATTGTCATCATAGGTTTTTGTTTAATAATAGGCTGTACCCAGTATGCATCAGAGGAACCAAAGCCCTGATCCCCTCTCTTAGGACTCTTATACTTGTGATTAGTAGGAATCAATGGAAGTAACAATAGTTGAGCTATCCTCCTTCCTGTAGGAATAGTGACTATATTCTGTATTGCCTTGGCCATTACCTTAATCTCACCTTGATAATCATTGTCTATAACTCCAGGAAAAATTTGTAGTCCCTCCATAGTAGCACTGCTTCTTCCCACTATCAGGCCAAACACATTTGGATAGAGTGGTCCAAACACTCCAGTGGGTAAGGCCTGAGGTCCCATTTCTGGGGTTAATACTGTGTGGGTGGCAGAACTGAGGTCCAGTCCTGCACTTCCTGGTGTTGCTCGACTAAGTTCTGAAAGGGGTTGTTGTTTGTCGGTATGAAACTGACTGCCCCATAAGCCTGCTTTGGCTTGTATTGGTTCGGGGCCTGGGGCTGGCCCCTGTTCCCGTTTCCCTGATTATAGGAAAGGGTGTTTCCTTGTGCATCTGTCTTGGACCTACATTCACTAGCCCAATGCCTTCCACGTTTGCAACGTGGGCATAGCCCAGGCTGTTTTCTGGGCTGTCTCTGGGTTAACTCATTTTCTGCTTTGCAATATTTTGAAAAGTGTCCAGGCTTGCCACATTTAAAACAGGCCTTTTTGTCTCTACTTGCCAAAAAGTCTCTTACTGATTGTCCTTGCATGGCGGCTGCCATAGCTAAGCCCTGTTGGTAGGAGGGCCCTATATCAGAACAGAGTCTGATATACCCAGTAAGATCTGTCTTTTTCCTATAGGGTCTAATGGCTGCTTGGCAGGCAGAATTGGCATTTTCATATGCAAGTTGTTTCACATAATCTATACCTGCCTCTACATTACCAAAAATCCTCCCTGCTGTTGTCATTAATCGATGAACAAAATCAGAAAATCGTTCATCAGGTCCTTGTCTGACTGAGGTCAAAGATGCACCAGGGTCTCCCTTTACTGGGAGTTTGCGCCAAGCCTTCATGGCCACATTTTGAATTTGAGCAAATGAGCCTGGGTCATATTGCATCTGGTTATCACTAGAAGCAAATTGTCCTTCTCCTACTAAGGCATCAAAGGACCAACCATTACCTGCCTGAATGTTTCTCCTAGCTGTCTCTTTACAATTCTCATGATACTCTGATTTCCAAATAAGATAGTCACCACCGCTAAGAACTGCTCTCACTAGAGTATCCCAATCACCAGGAGTCAGCCACTCCTCTGCAACAGATTCTAATATTGCAAGAGTAAAGGGAGCAGTGGCACCGTATTGTGACACTGAATTTTTAAATTCTTTAATAATTTGAAAGTTAAATCCTGTGTGATGTCTCCACACAACTCCTTGAGCATCTCTAGTCTCTGATACAGGGAAAACCTCAGCCTCTCTCTCCTCTGGTTGATCTGTGGCTGAACTGAAACCAGAGGACAGGGGCTGCCTTTGGACTCCAGGTTGAGGAACTCGAGGACCTAAGGAATTTTCCTTGCCCTCTCGAGACCTCTTCCCTGTCTTTAATTTTTGTATCTGATTAATTAAGTCCTGATACTTTTCCTCTAAGTCTATTTGCTGTTTAAGGAGAGAAATTTGTTGTTTAAGAAAAGAAATTTTGTCCTGCAACTCCTTTCTGTGATCTTCAACCACCATCTCCATAGCAAGAGTGTCTGGAGGTGGAGGAGCACAGGGAGGGGGCCTTCGGGAAGAAGGCCATTCAGGATCAAAATATTTGGCTGCCTCTTCCTCTAGGTCAGCACAATCTGGGTCTGACAAATTGATTACTTCAACCTTTGGTCCTATTTTGGATTCTATGTGTTTCTTTTTCTTTTGGACATGAAAAGCAACATTTAAACAGCGAAACAAAAGCAGACAATTGATACACGTAAACAGCAAGCAACAGAACAAAACCAGAGAGTTAAGTTCAGGCTGACTTATTTCTTGCCCCATTATTACTATGACTTACTGTTCTCCACACGGCAGTTTTCTGTGGCAATCACCTCTGTTTCACCTCTGAATTTTCAGTCGATCCTCCTTCCAGTAACGTCCCTCACTGGGTCCCTGGTTCTTGCTGCCGCACGTCTGGGCGCCACTTTGTAACTGCCGTTTCTTTTGTAACGGCCGTCAGGTTCTGTTACTTTG
>NW_021618475.1:0-9663 GCF_004785775.1 Grammomys surdaster | reverse complement strand
CTGGCTTGCCCACAGCCCGATCTTTTGGAGGCATTTTCTCAGTTGAGGTTCCCTCCTCCCAAATAAGTTTAGTTTGTGTCAAGTTGACATAAAACTCCCCTTGCCTGCCTGCTGAGCCTTCCTACAAGCCCTCATCCCCATGCTTGCCCTGTGCTTTGTCCTAGGAGTCGCTGAGCGTTTTGAACCATGGGTTGGATTTTTCCATATGGCATGTCTGTCCTCTAGACCTTTCCATCACAGCTGGTTTCAGACTTGATAACTTTGATAATGTGTGTGCCTGTGGTGCTGATTCTTTCCCAGGGAAGCATCAGGTCCTAGGTCGTCCTTTTTGTGTAGTATAGGAACCGTGGGATAGAAGGCTGAATGCTGCAGGGGAGGGCTGTCCTCCTCTGTGTGCCAGGTTTCAAGATAATAAACTGGTTTGTGAGAGTCCTCTGCTAGGGCCTGCTCTACCTTGTACACATGTCATGAGGCTGCAGTTTTAGCTCAGAGATAGAGCTCAGCATACCAAGGGGCCTTGTGATCAGCCCAGCCCCAAAGTAAACTTCCTGTGGATTCATGGGTTCCAGATCTCTGAGCAGGTTCCAGCCTCGTTTAAAGCTCAGTGTCCCCCACTTGCCAGTAGTACCCCTGTACTTCTAAATCTGTGGCATGGCCACAGTGCAGAGCTTGCTTCCTGGAGTTAAGGGATTCTTGGTTGTTTGCTAATCCATTTATTCCTTCAAGACTTCCGGTCTCCTTTAGTGAAAAATATTTTAAGAAGGCAATCTAGATACCAGAGATAGTATAGTAGTTGCTGTGAGGTTTTATTCATTACTGTGTTGTCCTTTCAGAGGATTGATTGAATCAAATTACAAATGACAGGTTGCCTTTCTTCCTTTAGAACCTTATCCCTTAAACATGTCTGTCTCTTTTCCACATTCTTTCTCAAGGATACCTTTATTACAGAATTAGAATAGCCTCTAGTGATTCGATAAGATGGCTTAGTTTAGGTAAGTCACTTGCTGCAAAGCCTGATGACCTGAGTTTGATTCCCAGGAGCCACATAATAAAAGGGGCCTCCACACTATGTCCCTCCTCTTTAACACACATGCACACAGAGAGAGAGCGTGAGAGGGAGAGAAGGAGAGGGGAAGAGGGAGAGGGAGAGAGAGAGGGAGAGAGAGAGGGAGAGAGAGAGGGAGAGAGACAGAGAGACAGAGAGACAAAGAGAGAGAGGCAGAGAAGAGAGAGAAATGCTTTGAATTAAAAATAGTGTCCTAAGCCGGGCAGTGATAGTGCATGCCTTTAATCCCAGCACTTGGGAAGCAGAGGTGGTGGATTTCTGAGTTTGAGGCCAGCCTGGTCTACAGAGTGAGTTCCAGGACAGCCAGGGCTACACAGAGAAACCCTGTCTCAAAAAACCAAAAAAAAAAAATAGTTTCCTAATCCTGCTTTAACACTGGTACTAGCATAAGAATGATGCTGGTGTTCTTACCAATACAGTTCTTACAAGCTGTCTGTCTCCTACATCTACCTCTTCTTAAGTAGTTACACTGTGTCTACACGGCTGGTCTGTTACTATGCATATGCTCTCTACTCCTAGCCTGATGTATAGTATTCGCTCTTTAAGCATATGCTTATAGAACCCCATGTTTAGCTCAGTGTCCTCAAAGGACAGTCAAAATAATATTTATGACTTCTTTATTATTCAAAGGATCTTCTGGGTAGGAAATCTTTGGCTAGCATTTTCATACCTGAGTGTATTAATTACTCTCATGTCATATCATTTTTCCCATCAGGCTCAGAGGCTGGTAACAGTCCCGCACGTGCACTCGCCAGCAAGAACACACGCAGACACCAGGGTTCTTCTCTTGATCTTTATTACGATGTTATAAGGAAGACCCGCTGGAGGAAGGCCCCGAGCCCCGAGAAGGTCCTGATTATATACCCCCTGGAGCGGCGTGTACATATCTGGTTGGTTACTAGCCCATAAAATCCTATATGCCCCGGGATGGGCCTGTGACTTTGAGCGCTTTTCCCTTACACAAAGGCAGTAAATTATAACCAGAGCCATCTCTGCCTACCATGGCTCTCTACATCTCCCCCTTTTTGTTTTAATAAGAATCACAGGCACTGGCCATTTCCTGTGTCTAGGCTAGTTGACGTTCTTCCATAGCCAGCACCAAAGAATGGTGAGCTCCCTGTCTTAGGCTACGAGGGTTGCACCCACACCTGGCATTCTTGCCAGCAAGAATGTGCATCCAGGTTGTGGCCACTCGTAATGTCCGTTATGGGGTAAACTCACAGCTCGTGGCGTACCTCTGGCATATGGCATCAACCTATTCCCATTGTTGGGACCAATGGCAGCTGGCCTGGAGATGAAAAGACGGAGCTGCCCTTGGCCTGTCTGGCGTGGTACCAGTATGACTCAAACTCAAGCCCGATCAAGCAAATTCCATCATGGGGGAATAAGCGATCAAGGACTGATAGTTTGATACAGTCTCCCCTACCTTACCAGGTGCAATGGAAACAAGTCCTCTGGGTGCAAAGGCTAGGGGAAACTGAAAGAGATGCAAACACCCATTCCTGTGAAATGGAGTCACCTCCCAGGGATGCAAGGGCTGTTTGCTTCAGATTCAGGTACCAGAGCTACACAGACAAGGACCAGTCAGGCTAAAACTCCTCATCGACCCAGTGCAATGGGCTGAGCCCTTGGGGTGCAGCGGCTGATGGATCTGTTTGCTGGCTATTTCTTTAACATGGATAACCAAATTTCGGGAGATGAACCTTATTCTAAGGCCACAAGTGCTTGGGCAATCACAACTTTGTCACGTTTCTGTTGATCTCTGAGCTTGCAAACCAACCAGAGTATGAACACTAATCCACAACACAGGGTTGTACCAAACAGGCCTACTCTCACCCACTCTTTAAAGAAAGAGAAAGCTGAAGAAATCCAAGAAGAAAGTCCTTCAGTCAGGGAAAGGTCCACGTGTATCAAGTTGATGGCCATCACCGCTACTCGAAACTTCTCCAGGAGTTCATCAAATACTTCTGACCATTTTCCTGCTAGGTAATGAGACAATTGTCTGGATAAATTAGCTGCTTGAGTAAAGTTTTCATATTGAACACTAGTAATACAGAGTGCTCCCAGTTTTCTTTCACATCCCAATTGTGCCAATTGAAAGAGAATATCCAATCTTTCTTCTACCAAATCTAGGCGCTGATTAACAATCATCAATCCGCCTTTCAATTCAGCACTCGTAGAAGTATGGATGTTGACTGCCTCTGCCACTGTAGCGGACAGCTGATTTAAGGCTGCTGCTGTTTGGACTTTGGTTGTCATAGCAATCCCAGCAGCTGTAGCTGCAATGGCACTAACTGATATCGCCGTCACTATGGCTGCAGTTATGCCAAAGTCTCTTTTTTGTCTGAATAATGATAGAGTAGAGGGGGTTTCAACAGGAACAGGAACCCATCGTGGCACCCTGGCATCCATGGCACACTTAGCTTGTCCAACAGCCCAACACTGAGACATCATGCATGAATCATTAGTGCATTTTTCAAATGAGGAGTTTGAAAGAATAAACAAGAAGGGTGGAAAGACACACACTGGGGTAGGTGAAAATTCTGTTTGATTTACAATAATCTTGTTAACTCCAGTAATTAACTGAATAGGATTTGTCAACTGAGGGGTCGGATCTGAACTCCGTTTCACCATAGTTCCATTAATAACTCCTGTAAAGGATGTTCTTCCTGCCGCTCCGCCCTGGAGAAAGGCTAGCGTGTTGAGGTCGGTACAACTGCCATTAACTCCACAGAGTAGCCATTTCTGAAAAGGATTCATACTAATGCTCTGAAGAAAAGGACCCTTTCTCATTATTGTGTCAGCTCCAGGATCTCCCAACATATTGGGTGAAAAGGAAAAGGTTTCATTGATATCTGCCCATTATGTTACTCTGGATTGACAATCAGACCAGGGCAAAACAACTCCCTCATCTTCTAGACTACAAAAGGGTGAGACCTTAGGTTGACGGGGATGTCTCCCATCAGTAAGGTTGGGTGATAAAAATGTTCCATTTATCCAAATGGCTGGTTGCAAAAAGGACTGTGAGAACTCTTTGACATAACTATTATCTTTTTCATCATTATTCTTTTTAGTTGTTAATTTAACCCAGCTTCTCTTGTCATAAAACCACCCTAAGGTTCTCTTTGAGAGAGTTATACAGTTTCCTGTCTCAGTAACCTGGAAACAGAGAGAACCCTGTTCAGGCAAAGAACGATTTTCCCCCAGGGGGGCGTGCGTTTTATCATAGGGAAGATAAGGCAGCCCCATGGTTTTATTAGTTGTAAGAAATCTTGGAAACACCATGGCATCATGTCTAACAGGTATGGGTTTAGGAAAAGCAGATAATATAGCCCATCGTTGTTCTCCCCATATACTAGGAACCCAAATCTGGAGGATCCAAATTAGGACTGGAAGCATCTGCAGATGAATTCTTCGGGGTGCCATCTTCAGTTGTCACGAGCCTTCGCGTCAGTTGCTCTGGTAGCCAGAATGGATTGTCTTCTTCCTGTGGAAAAACACAAACAGCTCCCCTGGATCTTATTAAAATAGGATCCGGGCCTTTCCATTGTCCGGTCAAGACGTCCTTCCACTTGACCATCTCCTTTGGCCTATCAGGCTCTAAGCAATGATGGTCAGCAGCCGAATGGCTCTGACTGTCTAGATTTTAAAAATTGAGAGTAAAGAGTGCTATACAAACGGTGACTCGTGGCACTGAGGGTAGAGCCTCCTCGACTCCCCCTTTTTGTTTTGTTAGATAAGATTTAAGAGTGTGATGAGCCCGTTCTATAATGTCTTGTCCTTGAGGATTGTATGGTAGACCTGTCAGATGAGTCACCTCCATTTGGCGACAAAATTGTCTAAACTTTTGAGAAGTATAAGCTGGTCCATTATCGGTTTTGAGAATTTTAGGCTTTCCCCAGGCACTCTAGGCCTCAAGGCAATGTTGGATAACATGTGCTGTCTTTTCTCCCGATAAAGGGGAGGCAAAAATGATTCCAGAACAGGTGTCAATAGAAACATGTAAATATTGAAGTCTCCCAAAGGATGGGATATGGGTAACATCCATTTGTCAAATCTGTAATGGTCGAATTCCTCGTGGATTAATTCTCACATGAGGCACTGGTAAAAATTGACAGCAATTCTGACATTGAGTAACTATATCTCTAGCTTCTATTCTAGATATATCAAACCGAGGCCGTACTGTCTCTGTTGTCACATGAAATTTTTTATGAAAATCTTTGGCTGAGTCTAATTTTGAGGATAAGGCAATAGCAGCCAACTTTGTGGCTCAATCTGCCAGGTCATTTCTATGAGACATTGGACCTGGTAGACCTGAGTGAGCCCTAATATGTGTAATAAAGACAGGATGTCTCCTATTAACCAAGATAGATTGAATCTTTTGAAAATCTTCTGTAAGTCTGCTAGATGGTTTAATTAATCTAGCAACTTCCAAGACCTTAACTGCATTTACCACATAAAGGGAATCAGATACAATATTTAAGGGGCCTGGAAAGGTTTCTAAGACATCCAGTACCACCAAGCATTTCACAATTTGAGGTGAAGTTTCATGGTATTGTTTGACAGTGACTTTATTATCAACTACATAGGCACCTATTCCTGTTTTTGACCCATCTGTATATACCACTACCCCATCTGGGAGTGGTTCTTGAGATATGATATGTGGAAATACAATAGCTTGAGTTGAGGCAAATTGTAAAATGGGATGTTTAGGATAGTGATTGTCTAATTGGCCATTAAAGGAGGTGACTAACACCGCCCAAACATCAGAGGTAGCAGTTAATATTTGAACCTGATGTGCAGTATAAGGTACTACCAGAACTTTAGGCTCTTTCCCAAAATGAGTAACAGCTGTTTTTAATCTTCGAAAAGCAAGCTGAGCCACTGTATCTGGGTACCATTCAATAATTTTTGCAGGAGATGCATTGGGATGGATCCATAATAAGGGCCCATCCTGTTATAACACAGCAGTTGGTAAATGTCTGGTTTTAAAGACACACAAATTAAAAGTTTTGGTCTCATCAATGTGTTTTAGCTGAGCTTCTTGTAAGGCATCCTCCACCAATCACAGGGCATGGTTTGTAGCCGGTGTTAGTGCTCTTGGTGAGGAAATATGAGAATCTCCTTCCAAAATATCAAACAAAGGTTTCAATTCAGCAGAAGGAATTTTCAAAAATGGTCTTAACCAATTTATATCACCTAATAATTTTTGAAAATCATTTAAGGTATGTAAATGATCTCTGTGAATTTCTAGTTTTTGAGGAACTATTTTCCCAGGGTAAATAACTGTCCCTAAAACGTAACCAATTTCTGAAATTTGAACCTTCTCTGTGGCAATATGTAGACCTCGCTGTTCTAATGCAGCAATTAATAAAGGATACGAGCTCTGTAAAATGGCCAACTCTTTGTGTCATATTAAAATATCATCCATAAAATTAATCCAAAGTAGGGAAGGAAATTGTTTCTTAACGGGTTCAAGGGCCATTTGTACATATATTTGACACATAGTAGGACTATTGGCTATGCCTTGAGGCAAAACTTTCCACTGATATCTCTTATCAGGCTCAAGGTGATTAATAGCAGGTGATGTAAATGCAAATCTTTGTCTGTCTTGTGGGTGTAGGGGAATGGAGAAGAAGCAGTCTTTAATATCTATAATTATTATCCTCCATTGTCTGGGTAAGGCAGAAAGCAAGGGTAAACCTCTTTGGATTGAGCCAAACAATCGTATCTGTGCATTAATGGCTCTTAAATCATGGAGAAGTCTCCATTTTCCTGATTTCTTTTTTATAACAAAAATAGGCGTATTCCAAGGAGAAGTAGAAGGTTCTAAATGACCATTTTTAACTTGCTCTTCAATTAATTTAGTAGCAGCTTCTAATTTCTCAGAGGATAATGGCCACTGAGGTACCCACATGGCCTCCTCTGTAAGCCAGGGTATGGGCATAGAACCCTCAATGGCAACTAGTGAAAACCCAGACCTTGTCTTCCTGTATTACTTTCTTGTGATATTGGGTTTAATCTTCCTTGTTCTCTTCTGTCAAGGCCTCTTCTTTCCTTATATCCCATCTTTCTCATAATTTCTATGGCTTGTTGTGAATACTCATTAGTCAATGTCAGTCCGAAGCCTTGTAAAATGTCTCTTCCCCACAGGTTAACAGGGAGAGGAAGCACATAGGGTATAACACTTCCTGTCTGACCCTCTGGTGTTTGCCAATTCAAGGAACGTGAACTGATAGCAGGGCTGGCCTCATATCCCAACCCCTGTAAGGAGTGGGAGGATTGTGTAACAGGCCATGTCTTAGGCAACCAATTAGAGGAAATAATACTTTTATCGGATCCTGTATCTAAAATTCTTGTAAAATTCTTCCCTTCTATTGTTAATTGTAAAGTGGGTCTAGTTTTAAGATCAACTACCAAATGAGCGAAGTCAGTTCCTGAAGAACCAAGCCCATTGGTGCCTCTAGGCACCCCGGTGGATGGAAAACAATTATGTAAACTTGGAAGAATAACCAATTGAGCAATTCTATCTCCAGGAGAAATAGAAAAAATGCCTTGTGGACAAGAACAGAGAACTTGAAGTTCTCCTGTATAATCTTGGTCTATTACACCAGGATGAACCACAAGTCTCTTCAATGTTAGGGAAGAATGACCTAGGATAAGGCCAACCACTATCCTCAGGCAGGGGACCTTTGAAGTTAACTGAAACAAGCTGTGCGCCCTCATGTGGCATTAGTAAGTATTGGGATGTGGCGTGGAGGTCCAATCTTGTAGAGCCCTTTGTCATTCTGCAGCTAAAGGTGTCTCCCGGCTGCAGGCTTGTGTCCCATATTTTGGGGGCCCTGAGATCTGGGGCCCAGAAATCCGTTTTTTTTGGATTCCCTTCCTCTCTTTCCAATGGTGGGGGATCATGTTGAATAAATTTTTCTTGAATATCTCTGACTGAGCGACACTCATTAGCCCAGTGATAGCCTCTCCTGCATTTATTGCAAAGTCCCGGTCTTTTCTGCGTGGCAGCATGGCACTCTCGTTTTAAATGACCCGATTTGCCACAGTTATAGCATACTTTACGGCTGCCAGGACTTGAGCGGCTTTGGCTTTGCAAGATAGCTGCAGCGAGACCAGCGTTAGTCAGCGGGCCTCCAATCCCCCTGCAAACCTTTATCCAATCTGTTAACCCTTTGCTTCTTCTAGGGGTAATTACTGTCTTGTATTCTGGTGAAGCATTTTCATATACTAATTGTTCTATTAGTGGTTTAACTCTCTCTGGGTCTCCAAAAATCCTGCCTGCTGCTTCTGTCATCCTAGCAACAAACTCTGAGAATGACTCCTGGGAGTTTTGTAATATTTTTGTTAGGTGTCCACCTATCTCTCCCTTTTTTGAAAGGGCTTTCCATTCCTTAATAGCGGCAGCAGAGATCTGCCATATGCTCCCCATTCATAACTTTTCTGATCATTGACATACTGTCCCTGTCCTGTCAGCAGGTCGAATGTCCATTGTCGCTGATTGCCTTCCACGTTAGTGTTGGCTTTCACCTGCGCCTGACAGGAGTCATGCCACAGGGCCTTCCATTCTAAATATTGTCCCATGTTAGGGAGGGCAGCTTTTACTGTATTCTGTCAATCGTTCGGAGTCATTGTCATACCGGCTAGTCTCTCTAATTGCATAATTGTGAAATTTGCATCAAACCCATACTTCTGAACTGATTCAGCAAGCTCTTTAATCGAAGTATATTCTACTGGTGCGTGGACGTGATCTCCTTCTGCAGCTTCAAACACTGGAAAAGCTTGAAACATCTTTCTCTTATCTTCCTTTGAAATGAAGGAGGTTGAACAGCGCTTGTCTGCATAAGGCGGCGGTGTGCTGGAGATTACAGCAGGGAGTACTGCCTGGGAATTCCAGGCGGGAGGGGGAGCTGTGCGTGCATGCTTTCTAATCCCCGCCTCCCTTTGTTCTCTATTCTGTGGCGGCAGCCGCCCATGTGAATGGTATCCTTCCGCCTCAAAGCAGACTATTTCTTCATCTACTTCCGCCTCATAGCGGACTATTTTTCCATCTAAATCCTGTTTCCACTCGGAGGAACTAGGCTGCCCTGACATACAACCATATAATTTCAAACCTTGCAATTCCTCAACTGGATATAGAGGCTTTCTCCCTGTCGTAAACTGCTCACCCAGAAAATCCCCCGTTACCTTACATTTACTCTGCTCTCCCAGGGAAAAATTGATATTTCCCTCTGTCATTCCCACAGATCAAACGTCTTTGGGAGGATTCGTAGACATGTCTACCCGAGCTCTCACTCTATTTTGAGCTCGCAATCGCTTCCCAGGATCAGTTTCTGGCAGATTACTACCTTGAATCTCTCTCAATACTCCCTGACCTGCCACAATAGCTGAGTTGTATCTTTGATCTTGTAAACATGACCTTATTAATTTCCACAATGGGCATGTGCCTGGCCTCAACTTTCCATTCTGCTGTTCCCTAATTAGATCTTCTTCTAGCCTGTCCCAGGAGGCAAGTGTCAGCGTTCCTGTACAGGCAAACCAGGATGCTACACGGTCTATCTCCCTGACAAAGTTTTCTAGCGTGTGGGCAG
>NW_021618474.1:0-2172 GCF_004785775.1 Grammomys surdaster | reverse complement strand
GAGGATTGTGAATATGACGCCAGCCTAGCTACATTTAAAAAAAAAAACAGTAAGAAAGCAATCAGGGAAGGCAGGAAGGAAAGGAGGAAAAAAAAAGAAGGAAGGACTAACAAATGAACAGATAGAAACATGCAAACTACCATTGAGGAACATGGCAGGGCTGGAAAGCAATCTGTCTTTGAAGCCTGGGTCACTAGTCATCAAAGAGCTTGTACGAAGAAATCAGAACAGTGTGTGTGTGTATCTTGTGTAGAGGAAGAAGATAAAAAAGGCATAGATTCCAGAAGGGGGCTGGGAGGATAATTGATACATATGAAGAATTAAATAAAGTCACAAAACACACCATGGTCCATATATGCAACCAAAATCTGACTTGAGTTTAAACAAGAGATAGAATTTAAAGGGATGTAGCTTCTTAGAGCACAAGAGAGGGAAAAGGCCAGGGGCAGCTACTGTATCCTTCTGAGTAATATTTATATAACCATAATAAAGCCACTGTTACAGATAAAACACTGAGTATCTGTTTACAGTTCCAGAACAGGATGCAGTTGTTACTCCAAATGTTACAGAATGGAAGAAAAAAAAAACATCAAGCAAAGGTGAAGCTGACAGAGGCTGGGTAGAAGAGAAGCTGGGAAGGTAATGGTTTTGAAAAGAATAAACTTTTTTTGAGACCCCCCCCCCTAGCATATAGAGGCTGAAGCCAGGCCATCTGTGTTCCAGGAACTTAGCTGACCACAAAAGGGTGGAACCAAGAATGCAGGTCATCTGATTCTTAGGCTTTGGGTTCCAAGGACTGGCTAGCCACATGATAGAAGATTAAACCAGATTAAATTCTGGAAAAAAATAAGTACACATGATGTTTCCCACATGATCAAACAAATAATGGGCTGGGAACCTTCTACTGTTTTTATGATACTGTCCATTGATGTTTTTATGATTTTCCCCCACCCCCCTGGTTTGTGTTTTTTTTTTTCTTTAAATACCCTTCTCCCTCTGGCCTCAAGGTCGACACTCCTCTTGTGAGTCTTGACATCAACCTCCTGATTCCCTGAAATAAAGCCTTTTGCGGTTTGCAGCAAGTTCAGTCTCTTGTGAGTTTCTGGATGGCTGTGAATTCCCACAACTTGAGCGAGGGTCTCCCCTCACTGGGGTCTTTCAGTTTCATCTTACATACGAGGAGACATCACTAGGAGAAAATGAGAAACAAGATGTCAAATGTCTCAAGGTTTGAAGACTAACAGTAAAATGAAGATAACTTAAAATGAGAATGAGAGAAAATGGCTAACTTGACCAAATCTTTGCCTCTTAAAAGTGGGTGGAAATACGTGTCTACATTGGAAGCTTTAAAAATTATCAGGCTAGAAGGCTAGGCATGGAGGTGTAGGGCTTTAATCCCAGCATTTCTAGGAAGGCAGAGGCAGGTCAATATCTGTGCATGTATAGCCAGTTTGGACTGCAGAGTAAGTTCCAGGCCAGCCAGGGCTACAGGGCAAGACCCAGTTTCAAAACAACCACAAAAAGAAGAGGGTAGATAGTTTAGTTATTAGTAGAGGGCACTTGCCTAGCATTCACAAGGTCCTGGGTTTTATCTCCAGCTCCTCATAAGACTGCTGTAGCATTACATACCTGTAATTCTAGCGCTAGGGAGGTAGAGGCTGGAAGATTAGAGTTTCAAGATCATCTTTGGGTACATAGCTGTTGGAAGACAGCCTGGGAACATGAGATTGTCTCAAGAAACAAACAAACAAACAAACAAACAAAACCCAAGCAAACAAAAAAACTGATGTTGCAAAGTGACTGAGGTGGAGGAAGCATAGCAGAGGAAGTGGGGCGGTGAGCTGTGACATCCGCATAAGCCTTTCTCTACTGGCTACTTTCTTTTTAAGTTTCCTTCTTTTCCTTCCTTCCTTCCTTTCCTTCCTTCCTTCCTTCCTTCCTTCCCTCCCTCCCTCCCTCTTTCTTTCTCTTTCTTTCTTTCTTCCTTTCTTTCTTTCAGTTGTGGGATGGTACTTGTGTGGAGGTCAGAGAACAATGTTCAGGGTCCATTGATTCTTATCCTCCACCTTGTTAAGGCAGGATCTCTTCTTTCTGCTGCTGTGCTGCATATCCAAAGCTGGGCCATGAGTTTCCAGGCACTTCTCTTCTCTCTGCCTCTCATCTTGTTGTAAG
>NW_021618473.1:0-4254 GCF_004785775.1 Grammomys surdaster | reverse complement strand
AGGGCAAATATCATTGTTTTATTTTTATTTGGAGATATCTGATTTTAACACTTAGCAGACTGTGGATTAATGGCCCCAGATATCAAGAGAAAAGACAAAGTTCTGAGAGTAGGCATGTTTAATAACTTTAGGCAAAGGGAAAGGATGGTCCACCTAGCCCTTGAGCTTGCCAAGTAGGTCTGGGTCTTATTGCTACAAACTTGGGACCTCATCATTGGAAGGGAAGTGAGCTTGAGTGACTGTAGGTAACCATGTGCACTCAGAGCAATTTCAAGGAACAGTACCATCTGGGAATCTTCCATTCTTCTGATTTGCTCTACTTGCTACAGCATGAATATTAATTGTGGTATTTAACAAAAAGAGGCACTGTTAATCTCTTTCAAGCAAGCTGCTGCTTACAGTTAATTTAATTTGTTGACTATTTACACATTTTAAGGAATGGATGTGAAACTGTGAGTCCTTCTGACGTGTGATAAGGGTGTTAAGGTAAGAAAATTCACCACAATTCCAGCTGAGCCTGTAAGCAGAGGTGTACATGTATATTTCAACTTTACTCTCTGTGAAATGAAAGTACAGATTCACCAAATTCTACAATCAGAATGAGACAATTTCTGGCCCTGCACGTGTGCTACATATGTGCCATTTTTAGTGATGCAGCTTTGTATGTTATTAGGTTGCTGGTCAGTCCTTTTTAGCTCCCAATGGTCCAAGTTAGTTGACTCTGCTGTTCTTCTTGTGGAGTCCCTACCTCCATCAGTGCCCTGAATCCTTTCCCCAACACTTGCATATGAGTCCCCAAGCTCCATCCAATGTTGGACTGTGGATCCTTTTTTTTTCCATTTCAGCCAGCAGCTTGTTGACACCTCTTAGAGAGCAGTTATGATAGGCTCTTGTCTGGATGTCCCACATATAGGCACTGGGCTCCTTGAGATGGACAGAACTTTAGGCTGTGAAGTAGAGTGCAGATCTCTGATTGCAGGTAGTAGTGTGGACTGGAAGGCAAGAAAGGCAAGTGGGACAGAGAGTAGATTTATTTCATTGATACTGTAGTCAGAACTCTGCTTCACGATTCTAGTCTTAGGTAAGAACACATAAGCTCCTGCTTGTAGGTTGCACTTTTGAGCCAAGGTTCTGGGTAGGTGACAAGTTGGGAATCTCTAAAGGAAGTAGAGTCTCAACCAGTGGTTCTCATCCTTCCCAAACCTGTGCCAATAATATATAGTTCAACAGGCCATGGCCATCCATAATCATGACATCATTTTGCTGTTATTTCACAACTGAAATTTTGCTAATATTATGAATTATAATGTGTAATGTGTGGAATATCTGATATGCAGGATATATGATATGTGACCCCTCAAACGAATTGTGACACACAAGTTAAGAATAATTGGTTTAACAGCTATTTTCAAACATAGCTTTTTCCCGGATACTTTCTGTTTTGTATATTGATCATTAACTTGCTTTTTTTTTTCATTAAAAAGGATTTTATTAGAAATATTCCAGGAAGCTTGCTGTGTTTTTATTTATATGAAAGTTGGTTTCATGCTGCTGATGAAGCTTATCTGGTTGGAAAAATTCATGCTATACGAAGGTAATGATAGTATAAGCACTTGGGGAACTGCACACAGATAGAAGCAATGCATTTTGAAGGTACATGGGCTTGTATTTACAGGATTATAAACTTGAATCATGTCCCATACCAGGAGGCTGCCTTTATTAGACATGTATAGGCACTTTATAAACAGGTCCATTTCACAAAACAGAGAGTTGAACCGTGTTTGTAATCCCACCTCTTGAGATCATCTAAATTATTGCTGTGATGATTTGGAAGACAGCCTGTGCTACACAGTTTTGTGAAGGTCAGCCTACAGTACTGGTTTGAATTCCTGTGTGAGACAAATTAAAAAAGTATGTGTGTATAATACCTGTGGGCTATTTGAATCCTAATATTATTACCATGGTATTGTGAATATTGCACATGTTAAATATATGTCATTGATTAGAGTATGAAGCTATTACTGAGTTTGTCTTTCTCAACTCTAAGTACCAAGAGAAGTCTGGGTCAGGTTTAGCTTTGACTTCTTTGAATCATTTTCCTGTACGATACTCCATAGAATGATTTCAAATGTAACAGTAGCTTTGCTCTTCCATTTCTACCCAGGACTCCAGCATCTCTATAATAGTCTACTGTAGAAGTTGTTCAAAACTGCATTGTATTGCGTGAATAGTGTGTTTTCGGCTTCTTATGTTTCGGGGTGTCTCAAGAGTGTTACATAAATTCATACTACATTAGATATTAAATGTGTATCCATGGTGGCTGGAATGAAGGTTCACTGTTTAACAACACTTGTTGCCATACACACAACACACATGGATTGTAACAATCATCATTCATTTTGATTCCAGGGATCCTAACACCTTAGTATGAGTTCTTTGAGTAGCAGTTTTACATGTACTACACAGAAATTCGTACATTTTTTTTAATATCCTCTAATTTTATAGGGAGTAGTCATTTGTAGAAAATATTTTAGGTAACACTTTTGCTGTATATTCTTACCCCCCTTGAAATCTGATGATACTATGGGCTGTTGTATAAATTAATTCCCCTGTTTTTGTTTTTTGTTTTTTTTTTTTGTATTTAGAATTATGTAAGTATCATTACTTGTAAGATAATCAACAGTAAAATTCTACTTTTTCTATGTATAGTATTCTACTGAAGATGCCACAACATAACTATTGGTTGCTGAAAGAACTTATGTGTGTGTTAGTAAAAATTAAAACCTCTTCCAAGAATCGCCTAGACTCCACCATGCTGTCAATCCGCATTGCTCCTTATGTGCTGTGGGATCCAACTTGCATTGAGTCCATATTTCGGAGTTCCCTCTCCAAAAAGGTAAGGGGATCTGATTTTTCCCTTTGGGAACAAAGTCCTCATTTTGATCCCAAAATTGGGAATACCTCAGAAAGGTCAATGGTATTAAAGGACCGTCTACGATTGCATCTTCTGGAGTGGGAGACACATTGATCTATTTCAGGGTAGATGGGAAGGAAGATTGCTAATGTTATTTGATGGAAGTGAATCATGACTTTTGGGTTCTGACTTCAATTTTTTATCTTTCTTTTCAGATATTGATTTTAGATATTGATGTTTTAGCCAACAATAAGCTGCCTGTATAATGATAGTTCAAGAAGACTATAGTGAAATTGAAACAAATCCTGATTATCTAGTTCTTTGTTTGTTTGTATGTGTTCTGTGATAGGCATACTTTGGAGCACATGATAGTTGTGCTTTATAGTGATAAGACAATTATAGTAATGAATATTCACTGCACCCTCACTTCTGGTCATATGAAAGCATACAATATACATGATGCTAAGTATTATATACACTATAAAATAGAATGAACAAGGATAAAAATTTAATATAGGTTATATAACATAGTTTCTATTATTTTAGCAAACTCATATAAATCAATAGTGTATGTTTGCACTACTTCAGGTACAGTCTTTTGTACCTCAGGATTTCTGTAGCTCTTAATTTTATAATAAACCCATATGCATTAACATTTTTCATAAGATTTTTAGTTATTTACCGCATCTCCTGATTGCAGTATCCTCCTCTAAGTCACATCCTCAGAATCCCTTCTTCCCTCAGTTTAATTTTAAAGTAAACTTTATTTATTTATTATTTTAAAATTCTTGTTGAAGTTACCAGGGGAGAGAGCAGATATGGAAGGATTGGAAAATGCGTGTTACAGGGTTGTGTGGTGGGCAATTCACACAGATCAATGAAGAACATGCATTATAAAAATTAAAAAAGTTAGATAATAAACCACAACAACCTAAAAAAAAAGAAAAGAAGAGTATATTTTAACTAGAAGTTTCCAGAAATAAGGTCCACAGGAAGTAAGTCATGGTGATTATTAACAGTGGAGTAGCATAGCCCAGGGAATAGCTTGTTGAATTTAGAAAGGGACTCAATTTGCTACAATTGCTATGAATAAAAAACTGATCAAAAGGATCTTATGGAGGAGAGGTTAGAGTTCATGATGTATTTCTAGGTGCCTTTTAACTCCTGAGAAGAGAGAGGAGCCAAAATGAAGCAGGGATGGAAACTGGAGGAAAGAACTAATGCCGAAGCTGTATAAGAGTTCTGCTCCTGTAGTGCACCTGGCACTATCCTGTAGATCTGGACCCTACAAATTTCATTGTTAATCAAGACAATAACCCATAGACTTCCCTCCACAATAG
>NW_021618472.1:0-5048 GCF_004785775.1 Grammomys surdaster | reverse complement strand
CTGATGTCATTCTATCCTGGGATGTTCTTCAGCAATAAAGATTTGACTCTAGCTCCTCTGAAAATATAGGCAAACCCTGAAGACACCATGCTAAGAGAAAGAAGCCAGGCATCGAACATCACATATTATGATCCCGTTTGCATGAAATCTCCAAAAGAAGCAAATTCAGCCAGCCAGGGGAGATTAGCCATTGCTGGGAGCCAGGGGAGAGCAGCCTGTGGACCATGCTCACATACACCAGGCTTCTCTCAAGGTGGTGAGACTTCCTGGAATTGGAACATGGTGAAGACTGATCTCATGAAACCTCCACTGAGCTGTTCACACAGGAGGGAGAGCTGCATGGTAGGTGCTACCTGGCTTCCAAGGGCTTTAATTCTAAAGGAAGGCAAGCAGAAAAGGAGAAATACGGGATGCAGTGCCAATGCTGGGTGGGGCTGAGGGTATGTATGTGGGCTTTTAGAGCTTTATTTATGTGTGTAGCTCTTCTGAAAGTGCACAGGTATCAATCAGCAAGTAACTTTCTTAGGCATTAAAAAGTGGAAAACTCATCCTGAAACCAAAACTTCCAAATGACTTACTAAAACTGTGTTCTGTTTCAATCTGGCATTTAACTGATGTCATAAAATTAAAGAATTACTTTTAGAAAACCATTAATGAAACAATTAGCAAAAGAAAATGGTCAATTAAAAGCCAGACCTAATATCTGCATCATAGTAAAGTGTAAGATAATGTCCCTTTTCTAAATGAAATATGTTTAGTGGATCCTGGTTAAAATACTATTTTGTATTAAAACATCTATACATTGTATTGTGGTAAGTTGTGTATTGACCAACAAAGACTCTTTAAAACTGTGAGTGTTACCAGATATGATAAAGTCAAGGTTTTGTCATGAAAAGGCTGCGTGGGTGACTTGAGTGTGTAATCACTGGCATCCTTGTAAGAGAGAGCCAGGGCAAGACGCAGCTATAGGGGAAAGGGTGGTGTGAACAGAAGCAGACTCTACAGACAATGAGCACCAGCAGCTGCCAGGAAGAAAGGGCAGGGGACAGGCTCTCCCCAAGCTTCTGGAGGCAACCAGCACTGCCAACACCTTGGTATCTGTCCTCCTGACTCCTTTTGGATGTCTAACCTCCAAAACTAAGAAAAGGCATTATCTTAAGCCACCAGGTTTTTGTCAATGTGGCAAATTGTTCCACACCTGAAAACCAGAACACTTGAAGCGCTGGGTTTTCATACTCCCAGAGCTCACATGTGCAGCTCTTATCCTGTGCTGAAATAAACTGTGGGAAAGTAGGGACTCACCAAGTGAAAGTTGTGCAAATTACTGATTCCACTGAATTGTGAATCACAAACACCCTTGTGTGGTCCAAGCTTCTACACAGTGTTATGTTGGCAGATTTCCAGACATTCCTACATCACTCTGTGAACAGCATTGACCATCATCTAAAGGCTTCTAACTATAGAGTGACAAATATTATATGCCACTGTTTCTGTGTGACTAGCACAGTAACACACACTGTACACGCTTCTGGTTCTGTTAATAACCAGAACACTTGAGAACTGACATTCTGAAAATCATTCACAGGTGGCACACTGCTTTAAATAAATCACTCCAGCACAGTGACAGTCAAGGTAAGTATGGACTATTCATTCCAAAATTAGTCATTAGTCAATGTTCAGTCAAGTCAGTGAGACTCTAGCACATGCATGACAGCTAGGGGGCGCTTCACTGTTCTCCAGACACTGAAATAGCTGGAACAGATTTCTGTCACAGAGCTTACCACCTTCCTGAGGTAACCTGAAGAATAGAAACTAATCTGATTTTGCTTCTGAAATCTTCCCTAAAAAGAGAAAAGCTGGCAGTTTTTTTTTTCAAGACAATGAGTGTTCACTCTCTTTCAATAAGAAGATATTCTTTTCTGTCTCACTCAGTCCCCTTTTAAATAAACTTCTGTAGTAACCAGTAATGTCTGACCTCCAGAAACATGCCATGAAATAGATGTGTGATAATTTTTTAAAGTGATATTTTGGTCCTAATTTTAGGGTTAGACAACCAATTTCATGTGTGGTTACTGTTTCTATGAGGTAAGATCCTGAGTCTTTACATCCTCACTTCCAGAGTCCCATCTAGATGAGGCTCCTCTCAACCCCATGCTGGGGCCGTCTCAGGCTTCCCATAGACCACACACATCACAATGTTCAGTCCCTGGTTCTCCATCCTTCTTTAGATGTGCAGAGTTTACAAAAACAGTTTGGCCTCAGAAACCCTTAAGATTAAGGAACCAAGATCCCAGAAGAAGAAACTGAGGCAGGAGAGTAAAGCAGAGAAAACCAAGAGGGTGTGGAAGGGAAAGGAACCTCTTATCTCTGAGTCTGGTTAAGATTTTTCCAGCTCAGAGTCAGGAATTCCAGCACAATAACTATCCGAGCACTTGACTTCCCTTGCTGTGAAGATTGGATGCACAAAGACGAAATTCCTTTTTACAGAGATGCTGCAAACATGATGATGAAATAGCCGTGACCCATGCTAAGTGCATGTCATGACCTGTGAGTCAAAGCCCACTCCTGTCCCAGATGTAGACTGAGAACCTCACACACACCATCATCAATGTCCTTCAGTTAGAACTTACCCATCCACTCCCTTGGTGACTGGTACAGTAGGAATGTCCTCCACCCTCATGGCTGGGGCTTTACCTTATCAGCCTGTATTCCTCTCCCACGTACCTCAGGAATGTACCTCACCTTAGGTCCCATTCACTAAAAGAACATGGAGTTCCTCAGAAACCCTTTCAACTATAGAAGTCAAACTCCTAAATGAGGTCACTGCAAAAGACACCTGAGCACAGCTCTCAGCCCACACCAGCGTCTTAGGTGGATACTGCCCTTCTCCTCCATGCTTTCTCTCCCCTGATGCCAAAGCATAAATCCACATAAAAACGTTTCCTTGAGAAACTCAACTCTGCTTTAGAAAGAAATCTGGAAACAAGAAAACGGGAACAGCAGCAACTGCTGTCTTGTTATTCCAGTTTCTGGCTCGGTGATAGATTCCGATAGCTTCCAAGATTACTGTATGGGTAACCAGTGCTCTATGAATGGATACACGCCTTAACACTTCCCCAGCAAAGCACACCTTATTTCTATGAACCAGAGCCCACACTACAACAGCTCCTCTTCTCTCTCCACTTGAACTAGACCAGGAATCTGGTTCCTGCCATTTCTACTTTTCTGGAGTGATTCTACTCTCCAGAGCTCTTTACTGAGGCCAGACATCTGACACAGTTCCTCTAAACCCCAGTCCTCCTGAGAAGGGTGCTTTGCTATAGCCAATCATATCACTGGACAGTCACCATGCCAAAATCCTTAGAGGGCACTCAAATAAATTCTAACTGCATGAACTAAATCATTTTCAAAAGGAATAATGTACTTTGTAAAACAGTATTTATTCAACATCTAATATGTATATGGCACCAAAGAGACTACAAAGAAATTATAATAAAAAAATATTAAAAGCCCACAGTATTGTCAAGAATTTTGTGTTTTCAAACACAAAGATACAGCCATAGGCAGGACTCTAGTTACTGCCCAGCCCACTGACTTCCTGCAGTGAGCTAAACCAGTTTTAATAAAGGGGGGAGGGTGGAGGGCGGAGAAAAGGGAGTATTGTATTTAGACAAAATAATCACTATAATCGTTGACTAACCACACAGAAAGTCATGAATGGATCCTCAATTAAGAGCCATAACAACGCAGGTGAGTTCGGATGGACATCTAAATGGTGGGTGGGTGGTTTTATTGACTGACTCTCATTATGAAGCAAGGTTAGCCTACAGCTTGCCATGTACCCCAGGCTGTATTTGAACTCAAAGTCCTCTTGCCTCAGCTTTCTCAAAGTTAGGTGCACAAGGCGATCTCTAGCTCAGGTCAGGATTTATTGGCATAAAGAAATGAAACAGTTTGTGCACTGATTCAGGTTCTGAAACCTACACCCATTTATTAGTTCTAAAACTAACTGATGAAATCTTCAATGTTTCTGTTTTCTCTTTTTTTAACAGACACAGAACCATGTCACCTACAGACAGTGATGACTAACTCTTGCTCCTCAGTGTAGATGCCTTTCTTCCCCTTTCCCTGTCTACTTGTTTGAACTCCCAGTATGACTCTGCAGATGTGGAAGGAGCGGGCACTCTTCTCAGACACCGTCACACAGGGAAAGCTACAGCTGACGTAATTTCAACTCTGCTTGCTCTTATTTTACTGGGAGTGCATCAGCTCTGACCATCAGTGCTACTGCCCAATAGCTTCCTTGAGGTGTCTGGCTTTGATATCAGGCTGAGAGAACAACCTCATAAAACACGACTGAGTGCATTCTCTCTGGAACTCTTCATTGCATCTTTTGTTGTCTGAGGTGTTAACTGTTCAAAGTGTGTTTATGTGTGTACTTACCTGAGTTGTTGAGACAGGTCTCACTCTAGAGCCCAGGCTGGCCTCAAACTCAGAAATCTGCCTGCTTCTGCCTCCCAAGTGCTGGGATTAAAGATGTGTGCCACCACTGTCTGGAGTTAGAGTGAAGACTGAAGATGCTGAAAGGGTTTGCGGCACCATGAGGAGAGCAACAATACCAACCAACCACAGCTCCCAGGGTCTAAATCACCAGCCTGGGAGCACTTAGGGAGGGATCCAGGGCTTCAGCTGAATACGTAAGAGTGGAGGGTCTTGCTGGGCATAGGTGGAAGAAGAGATCCTTGACCTCAAGAAGGCCGGACGCCCCAGGGGGTGGGAATTTTGAGGGTGGGGAGGTGGGAGTGGGGGGGGTAGGTAGGGGTTTCATCCACAGAGAAGAAGGAGGAGGGGTGAGGGGATAGGGGGTTCCTGGGTGGGTGGGGGATGGGTAAGGAGACAACATATGAAATGTAAATAAAACATCAATTTTAAAAATGTAAACAATAAAAAAAAAGTTAATCTTAAAACACTGAGCTTCTGAGGCCCCCTAGTGCTCAGGATGCTCCTGCTTTAGCAACCCATACACAAATGAAGTCTCAGAACACCTG
>NW_021618471.1:0-11858 GCF_004785775.1 Grammomys surdaster | reverse complement strand
TAATTATACATAATTAAAGCATGATTATGGTAGTTTGGATGATATAAATGGAGCTTAACATGCTGAAATATTAGCAGCAGGACAGAGAGTGGTGCTAAGTGTGATTTTAAATAAGGGGTGTTTACACAGTAGATTTCAGATGAGAGGAATATTCATATGAGGCTTTGAAAATTTCTTTTGAAATTTTGGTGAGGAATAGGGCTTCCTTGTGAGCTTAAGAGTTTTCGGGAGGATAATTTCAAGAGATGTACATTAATAACATTAATTAAGGAAGCCTCAAAGAGACCTACATTAGACTTTGTTCAGCAGTTCTCTCTGATGGGGAATATTTTGAAGAAGTAAATGAAAGTGTGAAAGGAAAAGCCCAAAATGTAGGGGTTCAAATACAGTGTTCACAACAGGGTATCAGGAAGTAGAATGGAGTTAAATCATGTATCCAAAGATACAAAATGAAAGTAACTGAGAAATCAACAGGGGGAAATATCCTGACCAGCTAAGGATTCTCTTTGTAGATTTTCAGTTGAGAAAGGTATGGTTTACATTATGTAGGCCTTTTAATGCTGCAGTTTTTTTTTTCATTTGGACAAAGGAAGATATGATTCTGATTCAAATGGCCAAGAGATGGACAGGGATGCCTGCTGTCAGTTGTCAACACGACTACATATGTTGGGAACTAAAATCCATAAATGGGAGAAAAATCAGAGATCCAGATCATGGGCTAGAAAACAGAGGGTTTTGTTCAAAATCATGCCATGGTATTACAGTTACTTTGGATAGAGATCTTGAGAATACTGGCTCTGAAAAGCTTTGTGTTTATGCATGATAGTATACAACTTTAATCCCAAGAGAGAGAGGCGTTCAAGGGCAACCAAGAACAAAGAAAGAAAAGAATAGTGTTCTTTATTTGGTAAAGTTAAAAAAAAGATCTGTTCCAAGCAAGGTGGTTCAAAAATCAAGTCTGTGAGTCAAGCAGATCTCTGGTTTCAAGGTTAGTCTAGAGATCGTGTTCGATGACAGCAATACTTAGGCAGTGAGCAAACCATTGAGACTAGGATGCTGGGATAAATGCCATTGAACTAGGGGCTGTGTTTCAGCAACTGATAGAACTTGGAGGTTTTGGGCATGTTGCTATGGCTTAAGATTCCAAAATAGTAGAGTTTACTTGGATAGCTGAATCAAGTTAGTTTGAGCTAAGAAATTGTCTGTGACTTAGAAAATGTCAATGTTGATGTATAATATATTGGAAGTATTTTAAGAGAGCACCAAGAAGCTGTGTTCCAGAGATAGCCCTTCTGCAGGCAGCCAGATAATTTGTAAGAATCTTCCAGGTGGTACTGAAGGAATGAAGGGATCAGAATAGCAGTTGAGGCCTGGTCCTGTGAGTGGCTAGGTAAGGCCATTGGAGAAATTGCTGCTTCAGTGTGTGTTGAAGTCCAAGAACTGAAAGGAGTTATACAATGAAGTAGAGGAATGATACCATGAAGAATGCCTAGGAGAGGCTCATGGTGAAAGTGCTGCCTGGTGGAAGTAGAAGAACTGGGTGTATTTGAGAGTCCAGTATAATGGGATGACCACAAGGAAGAGCAGCAACAGTGGAGTACTATTGGCAGGAGCTTATGGTCACACAGAAACTAGAACTGAAAGGTGAAACCCAAGATCTTTTTGTAAGATCCCAGAAGTTCCTCAGTGAGCCATGTGGGATGCCTGTTGTGGAAAACAGCTATCAGGGATTGGAACCAGCACAAGACAAAGGTGACAGTTTCTCTTATAAAGCACAAGTATGCTATAGTTTGCAAACCTGAAAAGAGTTGGACATCAGTAAAGTCAATGTAGGAATTGAATTTTTTGCAGTTGGATTTTTGGTTTCATTTGAAGGAGTATCATCACTGTGAAGCTTTGAAATGTTTATATATTCTCTATGATGTTGTACATATGTGATCTGATGTTAAGCTTTTACTTGATGCTGGAATGAATTTTAGAGAGTTCAGGAAGAGGAAAGGACATTTAGGATTCTGAGCTTTATTGAGTCTGGACTAGACTATGGGTATTTTGGCATTGGATAGTTTCTAAGGTCCTTTGGGTTGATATAGATCCCATAATATCTCTCTCTCTCTCGTTTTTTTTTTTTTTTTTTTGCAGAGGCAAGTTAGTGCCAGGAAACGGTTGTGATTGTTTCACTATGCTTAGCCTACATGAATATAGCACTAATCAGATATGTGGCCTTACTGAGGATGGGGTCACTTTGTCATAGGAAGTGTGTCACAATGATGGATTCATGAAAATCTAAGATCAGGCCAGCTTGGTTAAAACCATCCTCCTGGCAGCCTGCGGAAGAGAATAACCTGCCTTCCTTGGCGCCTTTAGTTGTAGGTCATCCTGAATGGTGTCCGAGTTTCTGCCATCGTGTTAATAGAAGAAATCTTTAAGTTGTAAGTCAGCCCAAATTGACTGTCATCCTCACTAAGTGTTGTCTTACACATGGATTCTCTTCACTGTCATGAATCCTTAAGTAACATAGAAAGGGGTACCAGAGACTGGGATTTCATTGTGATAGGTGTATCCATGTTTTTCTTAGTAGGAAATTCAATTCTGGCAGTTTGGATGCTTTAAATGGAGCTTAATATGCTGAATTATTAGCATCAGGGCAGAGAGTGGTGCTAAGAGTGACTTTAAATAAGGGGGCTTGGCGCAGTAGATTTCAGATGAGAGGAGTATTAATATGAGGCTTAGAAAATACCTTTTGGTATTTTGGTGAAGAAGAGGGCTTCTTTGTGCACTTGTCTTAAGAGTTTTGTGGAGGGTAATTTAAAGAGATCTAAATTAATACCATCAATATTGGGAGCATCTAAGAGACCTAGATTAGACTTTGTTATGTTGTTGACTCTTATGGGAAACATTTCAAGGAGTAGAGTAAAATGGAAAACTAAAAGCCCAAAATGGAGGGGTTCAAAATAGTGTTCACAACAGGGTATCAGGAAGTAGAATGGTGTTAAATCTTGTATTCAAAGATACTAAATGGAAGGAACTGAGAATTGACCAGGGGGAAGTATCCTCCCCAGCTAGGGATTCTCTTTGTAGATTTTCAGTTGAGAAAGGGATGGTTTTTATTATGTAGGCCTTTTAATGCTGCAGTTATTTTTTTTTTCATTTGGACAAAAGAAGATATGATTCTGATTCAAATGGCCAAGAGATGGACGGGGAAGGCTGCGGTCACTTGTCAACATGACTACATATGTTATGAACTAATGTCCAGAAATGGGAGAAAAAGAAGAGATCCAGATCAAGGGCTAGAAAACAGAGGGTTTTGGTCCAAATCATGCTGTGGTATAACAATAACTGTTGATAGAGATCTTGAGAATACTGGCTCTGAAAAGATTTGTGTTTATGCATTATAGTATACATCTTTAATCTCAAGAGAGAGAGAGGCAAGGTAATTTCTGAGTTCAAGGCCAACCTAGAACAAAGAAAGTAAAGAAGAGTTTCTTTATTTGGTAAAGGTAAAGAAAAGATTAGTTCCAAGTATGGTTGTGAACAAATCAAGTGTGTGAGACAAGCAGATCTCTGGATTAAGGTTAGTCTACAGATCATGTTCCATGAGAGCAATATTTAGGCAGTGAGCAAACCATTGAGACTAGGTTGCTGGGATAAATGCCATTGAACTAGGGCCCGTGTTCCAGCACCAGCAACTGATAGAACTTGGAAGTTTTGGGCGTGTGGCTATGGCTTTAGAATCCAGAATAATAGAGTTTACTTGGATAGCTGAATCAAGTTAGTTTTAGCTTAGAAGTTGCCAGTGACTTAGAAACTGTCATCGTTCAGATATAATATATTGGAAGTATTTTATGAGAGCACCAAGAAGCTGTGTTCAAGAGATAGACTTCCTGCAGGCAGCAAGATAATTTGTAGGAATCTTCCATGTGGTACTGAAGGAATGGAGAGATCCTGAGGAGCACTTGAGGCCTGGTCCTGTGAGTGACTAGGTAAGGCAACTGGGGAAATTGCAGCTTCAGTGTCTGTTGAAGTCCAAGGACTAAAAGGGGTTATACAATGAAGTTGAGTATTGGTACCTTGAAGACTGCCTCGGAGAGGCTCATGGTGAAAGTGCTGCCTGGTGGAAGCAGAAGAACTTGGTGTGTTTGAGAATCCAGTAAAATGGGATGACCACAAGGAAGAGCAGCAACAGTGGAGTACTGTTGGCAGGAGCTTATGGTCACACAGAAACTGGAGATGTAAGGTGAAACCCAAGCTCCTTTTATAAGAGCCCAGAAGTTCCTCACTGAGCCCTGTGTGATGCCTGTTGAGGAAAGCAGCTATCAGTGACTGGAACCAGCACAAGACAAAGGTGACAGTTTCTTTTATACAACACAACTGGATTATAGTTTGCAAACCTGAAAAGAGTTGGACATCAGTAAAGTCAATGCAGGAATTGAAATTTTTCCAGTTGGATTTTTGGCTTCATTTGAAGGAGTATCATCACTGTGAAGTTTTGAAATGTTTATATATACACTATGATGTTGTACATATGTGGTCTAATGTTAAGTTTTATTTGATGCTGGAATGAATGTTCGAGAGTTCAGGAGGAGCAAAGGACTTTTAGAATTCTGAGCTTTGTTGAGTCTGGACTAGACTATGGGTATTTTGGCATTGAATAGTTCTAAGGGCCAGGGAATGGTTTTGATTGTTTCACTATGCTTAGCCTACATGAATTTAGCACTAATCAGATATGTAGCCATCCTGAGGATTGGGTCGATTTGTCATAGGAAGTGTGTCAAAATGGAGGATTCATGATAATCTCAGATCAGACCAGCTTGGTTAAAACCATCCACCTGGCAGCCTGTGGAAGAGAATAACCTGCCTTCCTTTGCAACTTTAGCACTATGTCATCCTAAATGGTGTCTGAATTTCAGCCATCGTGTTAATAGAAGGAATCTTTAAGTTGTAAGTCAACCCAAATTGACTGTCATCCTCAATAACTGTTGGCTTACTCATGGGGTCTCTTCACTTTGATGAATCCTTAACTAATATAGAATGGGTACCAGAGGCTGGGTTATCATTGTGATAGGTCTGTCCATGATTTTGTTTGTAGGAAATTCGATTCTGGCAGTTTGGATGCTTTAAATGGAGCTTAATATGCTGAAGTATTAGCATCAGGGCAGAGAGTGGTGTTAAGAGTGATTTTTAATGAGGGGGGTTGGCACAGTAGATTTCAGTCGAGAGGAGTATTAATATGAGGCTTAGAAATTATATTTTCATATTTTGGTGAATAATAGGGCTTCATTGTGCGCTTGTCTTAAGAGTTTTGTGGAGGGTAATTTAAAGACATGTAAATTAATACCATTAATATAGGGAGCCTCAAAGACACCTAGATTAGACTTTGGTCTGTTGTTCGCTCTTATTGGGAAACATTTCAAGAAGTAGAGTAAAATGGGAAACTGGAAGTCCAAAATGGAGGGGTTCAAATATAGTGTTCACAACAGGGTTTCAGGAAGTAGAATGGTGTTTTATCATGTATCCAATGATACTAAATGGAAGGAACTGAGAATTGACCAGGGGGAAATATCCTCCCCAGCTAGGGATTCTCTTTGTAGATTTTCAGTTGAGAAAGGGATGGTTTTTATTATATAGGCCTTTTAATGCTGCAGTTATTTTTTTTTCATTTGGACAAAAGAAGATATGATTCTGAATCAAATGGGCAAGAGATGGACAGGTATGGCTGCGGTCAGTTGTCAACATGACTACATATGTTGTGAAATAATATCCATACATGGGAGAAAAATCAGAGATCCAGATCAAGGGCTAGAAAACAGAGGGTTTTGGTCCAAATCATGCTGTGGTATTACAGTAACTTTGGATAGAGGTCTTGAGAATCCTTGCTCTGAAATGCTTTGTGTTGATGCATGATAGTATACATCTTTAATCCCAAGAGAGCGAGGCAAGGTAATTTCTGAGTTCAAGGCCAACCTAGAACAATGAAAGTAAAGAATAATTTTCTTTATTTAGTAAAGGTAAAGAAAAGATTAGTTCCAAGCACGGTTGTGCACAAATCAAGTGTGTGAGACAAGCAGATCTCTGGATTCAAGGTTAGTCTACAGATCATGTTCCATGACAGCAGTACTTAGGCAGTGAGCAAACCATTGAGGCTAGGTTGCTGGGATAAATGCCATTGAACTAGGGGCCGTGTTCCAGCACCAGCAACTGATAGAACTTGGAAGTTTTGACCATGTTGCTATGGCTTTGGAATCCAGAATAGTAGAGTTTACTTGGACAGCTGAATCAAGTTAGTTGGAGCTAAGAAATTGCCAGTGACTTAGCAAATGTCATAGTTGAAGTATAGTATATTGGAAGTATTTTATGACAGCACTAATAAGCTGTGTTCCAGAGATAGCCCTCCTGAAGGCAGCCAGAAAATTTGTAAGAATCTTCTATGTGGTACTGAAGGAATGAATGGATCCTGAAGAGCAGTTGAGGCCTGATACTGTCAGTGGCTAGGTAAGGCCATTGTGGAAATTGCTGCTTCAGTGTCTGTTGAAGTCCAAGGACTGAAAGGGGTTATACAATGAAGTTGAGGAATTGTACCTTGTAGACTGCCTAGGAGAGGTTCAGGGTGAAATTGCTGTCTGGTGAAAGCAGAAGAACTGGGTGTATTTGAGAGTCCAGTAAAATGGGATGACCACAAGGAAGAGCAGCAACAGTGGAGTACTATTGGCAGGAGCTTATGGTCACACAGAAACTAAATCTGTAAGGTGAAACCCAAGCTCTTTTGTAGGACCCCAGATGATCCTTAGTGAACCCTGTGGGATGCCTGTTGAGGAAAGCATCAATCAGGGATTGGAACCAGCAGAAGACAATGGTGACAGTTACTTTTATACAGCACAAGTGGATTGTAGTTTGCAAACCTGAAAAGAGTTGGACATCAGTAAAATCAATGCAGGAATTGAAATTTTTGCAGTTGGATTTTTGGCTTTATTTGAAGGATTATCATCACTGTGAAGTTCTGAAATGTTTATATACACTATGATGTTGTACATATATGACCTGATGTTAAGCTTTTATTTGATTCTGGAATGAATTTTCGAGAGTTCAGGAGGAGCAAAGAACTTTTAGGATTCTGAGCTTTGTTGAGTCTGGACTAGACTATGGGTATTTTGGCTTGGTTAAAACCATCCACCTGACAGCCTGTGGAAGAGAATAACCTGCCTTCCTTTGCAACTTTAGCACTATGTCATTTTGATAGGTCTGTCCATGATTTTGTTTGTAGGATATTCGATTCTGGCAGTTTGGATGCTTTAAATGGAACTTAATATGCTGAAGTATTAACAACAGGGCAGTGAGTGGTGCTAAGAGTGATTTTAGATCAGTGGGCTTAGCACAGTATATTTCAGTCGAGAGGAGTATTAATATGATGCTTAGAAATTATATTTTCATATTTTGGTGAAGAATAGGGCTTCATTGTGCGCTTGTCTTAAGAGTTTTCTGGAGGGTAACTTAAAGAGATGTAAATTAATCCCATTAAGGAAGGGAGTCTCAAAGGGACCTATATTAGACTTTGTTCTGTTGTTCACTCTTATGGGAAACATTTCAAGAAGGAGAGTAAAATGGAAAACCAAAAGCCCAAAATGTAGGGGTTCAAATATAGTGTTCACAAAAGGGTATCAGGAAGTAGAGTGGTGTTAAATCATGTATCCAAAGATACTAAATTGAAGTAACTGGGAATTGACCAGGGGGAAATATCCTCCCCAGCTAGGGATTCTCTTTGTAGATTTTCAGTTGAGAAAGGGATGGTTTATATTATATAGGGATTTTAATGCTGCAGTTATTTTTTTTTCATTTGGACAAAAGAAGATATGATTCTGATTCAAATGGCCAAGAGATGGACGGGGATGGCTGCTGTTAGTTGTCAACACGACTATATATGTTGTGAACTAATATCCATAAATGGGAGAAAAATCAAAGACCCAGATCAAGGGCTAGAAAACAGAGGGTTTTGGTCCAAATCATGCTGTGGTATTACAGTAACTTTGGATGAAGATCTTGAGAATACTGGCTCTGAAAAGCTTTGTGTTTATTCATGATAGTATACATCTTTAATCCCAAGAGAGAGAGGCAAGATAATTTCTGAATTCAAGGCCAATCTACAACAAAGAAAGAAAAGAATAGTGTTCTTTATTAGGTAAAGGTAAAGAAGAGATTAGTTCCAAACACTGTGGTGCACAATCAAAAGAGTGAGACAAGCAGATCTCTGGGTTCAAGGTTAGTCTACAGATCATGTACCATGATGGCAATACTTAGGCAGTGAGCAAACCATTGAGATTAGGTTGCTGGGATAAATGCCATTGAACTAGGGGCCTTGTTCCAGCACCAGAAACTGATAGAACTTGGAAGTTTTGGGCATGTAGCTATGGCTTTAGATTCCAGAATAGTAGAGTTTACTTGGATAGCTGAATCAAGTTAGTTTGAGCTAAGAATTTGCCCGTGACTTAGCAAAAGTCACTCGAGATGTATAATATATTGGAAGTATTTTTGAGAGCCCCAAAAAGCTGTGTTCCAGAGATAGCCCTCCTGAAGGCAGCCAGATAATTTGTAAGATTCTTCTAGGTGGTACTGAAAGAATGCAAGCATCCTGAAGAGCAGTTGAGGCCTGGTCCTGTGAGTGGTTAGGAAAGGCCTTAGGAGAAATTGCTGCTTCAGTGTCTGTTGAAGTCCAAGGACTGAATGGGGTTATACAATGAAGCTGAGGATTGATACCTTGAAGACTGTCTAGGAGAGGCTCATGTTGGAAGTGCTGCATGGTGGAAGCAGAAGAACTGGGTGTATTTGAGAGTCCAGTAAAATGGGATGACCACAAGGAAGAGCAGCAACCATAAAGTACTATTGGCCAGAGCTTATGGTCTCACAGAAACTAGACCTGAAAGATGAAACCTAACCTCTTATTGTAAGAGCCCAGATGATCCTCAGTGAACCCTGTGGGATGCCTGTTGAGGAAAGCAGCTATCAGTGATTCGAACCAGCACAACACAAAGGTGACAGTTTCTTTCATACACAGAAGTGGATTATAGTTTGCAAACCTGAAAAGAGTTGGACATCAGTAAAGTCAATGCAGGAATGGAATTTTTGCAGTTGGATTTTTGGCTTCATTTGAAGGAGTATCATCACTGTGAAGTTGTGAAATGTTTATATGGACCCTATGATGTTGTACATATGTGATCGGATGTTCAGCTTTCGTTTGATGCTGGAATGTATTTTAGAAGTTCTGGAAGAGAAAAGGACATTTAGGATTCTGAGCTTTGTTGAGTCTGGACTAGACTATGGGTATTTTGGCATTGGATAGTTTCTAAGGTCCTTTGGCTCGGTATAGCACATATAATCTCATATTTTTTGCAGAGACAAATTAGTGCCAGTGAATGGTTTTGATTGTTTCACTATGCTTGGCCTACATGAATTTAGCACTAATCAGATATGTGGCCTTACTGAGGATGGGGTTTCTTTGTCATAGGAAGTGTGTCACAATGGAGGATTCTTGAAAATCTCAGGTCAGGACAGCTTAGTTAAAACCATCCTCCTGGCTGCCTGTGGAAGAGAATAACCTGCCTTCCCTGGCGCATTTAGCACTATGTCATCCTGAATGGTGTCCAAATTTCTGCCATCGTGATAGTGGGAGGAGTCTTTAAGTTGTAAGTCAGCCCAAATTGACTGTCATCCTCCATAAGAGTTGTCTTACTTATGGGGTCTCTTCTCTATGATGAATCCTTAACTAACATAGGAGTGGGTACCAGAGACTGGGTTATCATTGTGATAGGTCTGTCCATGATTTTGTTTGTAGGAAATTGGATTCTGGCAGTTTGCCATGGTATTCCATTAATTATGATAGAGATCTTGAGAATACTGGCTCTAAAAAGCTTTGTGTTTATGCACGATAGTATACATCTTTAATCCCAAGAGAGAGAGGCAAGGAAATTTCTGAGTTCAAGGCCAACCTAGAACAAAGAAAGCATAGAATAGTTTTCTTTATCTGGTAAAGGTAAAGAAAAGATTAGTTCCAAGCACAGTGGTGAATAAATCAAGTGTGTGAGACAAGCAGATCTCTGGGTTCAAGGTTAGTCTACATATCATGTTCCATGGCAGCTATACTTAGGCAGTGAGCCAAACATTGAGGCTAGGTTGCTGGGATAAATGCCATTGAACTAGGGGCCGTGTTCCAGCACCAGCAACTGATAGAACTTGGAAGTTTTTGGCATGTTGCTATGGTTATAAAATCCAGAATAGTAGAGTTTACTTGGACAGCTGAATCAAGTTAGTTTGAGCTAAGAAATTGCCAGTGACTTAGAAACAGTCATCATTGAGGTATAATATATTGGAAGTATTTTATGAGAGCACCAAGAAGCTGTGTTCCAGAGATAGCCCTCCTGCAGGCAGCCAGATAATTTGTAAGAATCATCCATGTGGTACTGAAGGAATGGAGGGATCATGAAGTGCAGTTGAGGCCTGATACTGTGAGTGGCGAGGTAAGGCCATTGTGGAAATTGCTGCTTCAGTGTCTGTTGAAGTCCAAGGACTGAAATGGGTTATACAATGAAGTTGAGTATTGGTACCTTGAAGACTGCCTAGGAGAGGCTCATGGTGAAAGTGCTGCCTGGTGGAAGTAGAAGAACTGGGTGTATTTGAGAGTCCAGTAAAATGGGATAACCACAGGGAAGAGCAGCAACAGTGGAGTACTATTGGCAGGAGCTTATGATCACACAGAAACTAGAGCTGTAAGGTGAAACCAAAGCTCTTTGTGTAAGAGCACAGATGATCCTCAGTGAACCCTGTGGGATGAATGTTTAGGAAAGCAGCTATCAGGGATTGGAACCAGCACAAGACAAAGGTGACAGTATCTTTTATTCAGCACAAGTGGATTATAGTTTGGAAACCTAAAAAGAGTTGGACATCAGTAAAATCAATACAGGAATTGAAATTTTTGCAGTTGGATTTTTGGCTTCTTTTGAAGGAGTATCATCACTGTGAAGTTTTGAAATGTTTATATATACCCTATGATTTTGTACATATGTTATCTGATGTTAAGCTTTTATTTGATTCTGTAATGAATTTTAGAGAGTTTAGGAGGAGCAAAGGACATTTAGGATTCTGATCTTTGGTGAGTCTGGACTAGACTATGGGTATTTTGGCATTGGATAGATTCTAAGGTACTTTGGGTTGGTATAGCCCCCATAATCTCATTTTTTTTTTTGCAGAGACAAATTAGTGCCAGTGAATGGTTTTGATTGTTTCATTATGCTTAGCCTACATAAATTTAACACTAATCAGATATGTGGCCATACTGAGGATGTTCACTCTTTGTCATAGGAAGTGTGTCACAATGGAGGATTCATGAAAATCTCAGGTCAGGACAGCTTGGTTAAAACCATCCTCCTTCTAGCCTGTGGAAGAGAATAACCTGCCTTCCTTGACACCTTTAGCACTATGTCATCCTGAATGGTGTCCAAGTTACTGTCATGGTGTTATTGGAAGGAATCTTTAAGTTGTAAGTCCGCCCAAATTGACTGTCATCCTCACTAAGTGTTGTCTTACTCATGGGGGCTCTTCACTGTGATAAATCCTTAACTAACATAGAAGTGGGTACTAGAGACTGTATTATCATTGTGATAGGTCTGTCCATGGTTTTGTTTGTAGGAAATCCGATTCTGGCAGTTTGGATGCTTTAAAGTGCCTTAATATGCTGAAGTATTAGCAGGAGGGCAGAGAGTGGTACTAATAGTGATTTTAAATAAGGGGTGCTTTGCACAGTATATTTCAGAAGAGAGGAGTATTAATATCAGGTTTAGAAAATATCTTTTCATATTTTGGTGAAGAATAGGGCT
>NW_021618470.1:0-7055 GCF_004785775.1 Grammomys surdaster | reverse complement strand
GAAGAGAATAACCTGCCTTCATAGGCACCTTTAGCACTATGTCATACGGAATGGTGTCCGAATTTCTGCCATCGTGTTAGTATGAGGAATCTTTAAGTTGTAAGTCAGCCCAAATTGACTGTCATCCTCAATAAGTGTTGTCTTACTCATGGGGTCTCTTCACTGTGATGAATCCTTAACTAACATAGGATTGGGTACCAGAGACTGGGTTATCATTGTGATATGTCTGTCAATGATTTAGATTGCAGGAAATTCGATTCTTGCAATTTGGATGCTTTAAATGGAGCTTAATATGCTGAAGTATTAACAACAGGGCAGTGAGTGGTGCTAAGAGTGATTTTAAATGAGGGGGCTTGGCACAGTAGATTTCAGTCGAGAGGAGTATTAATATGATGCTTAGAAAATATCTTTTGGTATTTTTGGTATTTTGGTGAAGATTAGGGCTTTCCTGTGTGCTTGTCCTTAAGAGTTTTCTGGAGGGTAACTTAAAGAGATGTAAATTAATACCATTAATAAAGGGAGCCTCAAATAGACCTAGATTAGACATTATTCTGTTGTTCACTCTAATGGGAAACATTTCAAGAAGTAGACTAAAATGGGAAACGGAAAGCCCAAAATGGAGGGGTGCAAATGTAATGTTCAAATCAGGATACCAAGGAGTAGAATGGTGTTAAATCATGTATCCTAAGATATTAAATGGAAGTAACTGGGAATTGACCATGGGAAAATATCCTCCCCAGCTAGGAATTCTCTTTGTACATTTTCAGTTGAAAAGGGATGGTTTATATTATATAGGCCTTTTAATGCTGCAGTTAATTTTTTTTTTCATTTGGACAAAAGAAGATATGATTCTGATTCAAATGGCCAAGAGATGGACGGGGATGGTTGCTGTCAGTTGTCAACATGACTACATATGTTGTGAACTAATATCTATACATGGGAGAAAAATCAGAGATCCAGATCAAGGGCTAGAAAACAGAGGGTTTTGGTTCAAATCATGCTGTGGTATTACAGTAACTTTAAAGATCTTGAGAATACTGGCTCTGAAAAGCTTTGTGTTTATGCATGATAGTATACATCTTTAATCCCAAGAGAGAGAGTCAAGGTAATTTCTGAGTTCAAGGCCAAACTAGAACAAGGAAAGCAAAGAATAGTTTTCTTTATTTGGTAAAGGTATAGAAAAGATTAGTTCCAAACATGGTGGTGCACAAATCAAGTGTGTGAGACAAGCAGATCTCTGGTTTCAAGGTTAGTCTACAGATCATGTTCCATGACAGCAATACTTAGGCAGTGAGCAAACCATTGAAGCTAGGTTGCTGGGATAAATGCCATCGAACTAGGGGCCGTGTTCCAGCACCAGCAACTGATAGAGCTTGGAAGTTTTGGGCATGTTGCTATGGCTTTAGAATCCAGAATAGTAGAGTTTACTTGAACTGCTAAATCAAGTTATTTTTAGCTAAAAAATTGCCAGTCACTTAGAAACTGTCAGCATTGAGGTGTATTATATTGGAAGTATTTTATTAGAGCACCAAGAAGCTGTGTTCCAGAGATAGCCCTCCTGCAGGCAGCCAGATAATTTGTAAGAATCTTCCATGTGGTACTGAAGGAATGGAGGGATCCTGAAGTGTAGTTGAGGCCTGATACTGTGACTGGCTAGGTAAGGCCATTGGGGAAATTGCTGCTTCAGTGTCTGTTGAAGTCCAAGGACTGAAAGGGGTTATACAATGAAGTTGAGGTTTGGTACCTTGAAGACTGCCTATTAGAGGCTCATGGTGAAAGTGCTGCCTGATGGAAGTAAAAGAACTCGGTGTATTGACTCTAAGCTGATATGTGGCCATACTGAGGATGTTGTCTCTTTGTCATAGGAAGTGTGTCACAATGGAGTATTCATGAAAATCTCAGGTCAGGACAGCTTGGTTAAAACCATCCTCCTGGCAGCCTGTGGAACAGAAAATAACCTGCCTTCCTTGGCACCTTTAGCACTATGTCATCCTGAATGGTGTCCGAATTTCTGCCATGGTGTTATTAGAAGGAATCTTTAAGTTGTAAGTCAGCCCAAATTGACTGTCATCCTCAATAAGTGTTGTCTTACTCATGGGGTCTCTTCACTGTGATGAATCCTTAACTAACATAGAAGTGGGTACCAGAGACTGGGTTATCATTGTGATATGTCTGTCCACGTTTTTGTTTGTAGGAAATTCGATTCTGGCAGTTTGGATGCTTTAAAGTAGCTTAATATGCTGAAGTATTAGCAGCCGAACAGAGAGTAGTGCTAAGAGTAACGTTAAATAGGGGGGCTTGGCACAGTAGATTTCAGAAGAGAGGAGTATTAATATCAGGTTTAGAAAATATCTTTTCATATTATGGTGAAGAATAGGGCTTCCTTGTGCACTTGTCTTAAGAGTATTCTGGACGGTAATTTACAGAAATGCAAATTAATACCACTAATAAAGGGAGCCTCAAAGAGACCTAGGTTAGACATTATTCTGTTGTTCACTCTTATGGGAAACATTTCAAGAAGCAGAGTAAAATGGGAAACGGAAAGCCCAAAATGGAGGGGTTCAAATATAGTGTTCACACCAGGTCATCAGGAAGTAGAATAGTGTTAAATCATGTATCCAAAGATACTTAATCGAAGTAACTAAGAATTGAACAGGAGGAAATATCCTCCCCAGCTAGGGAATCTCTTTGTAGATTTTTAGTGAGAAAGGGATGGTTTATATTATATAGGCCTTTTAATGCTGCTGTTACTTTTATTTTCATTTGGACAAAAGAAGATATGATTCTGATTCAAATGGCCAAGAGATGGAATAGGACAGCTGCTGTCAGTTGTGAACATTACTACATATGTTGTGAACTAAAATCCATAAATTGGAGAAAAATCAGAGATCGACATCATGGGCTAGAAAACAGAGGTTTTTGCTCCAAATCATGCCATGGCATTACAGTAACTTTGGATAGAGATCTTGAGAATACTTGCTCTGAAAATCTTTGTGTTTATGCATGATAGTATATATGTTTAATCCCAAGAGAGAGAGGCAAGCTAATATCTGAGCTCAAGGCCAAACTAGAACAAAGAAAGCAAAGAATAGTTTTATTTATTTGGTAAAGGTAAAGAAAAGATTAGTTCCAAACACAGTGGTGTACAAATCAAGTGTTTGATAAAAGCACATTTCTGTGTTCAAGGTTAGTCAACAGATCATGTTCCATGACAGCAATACTTAGGCAGTGAGCAACCCATTGAGGCTAGGTTGCTGGGATAAATGCCATTGAACTAGGGGCCATGTTCCAGCACCAGCAACTGATAGAACTTGGAAGTTTTGGGCATGTAGCTATGGCTTTAGATTCCAGAATAGTAGAGTCTACTTGGATAGCTGAATCAAGTTATTTTGAGCTAAGAATTTGTCAGTGACTTAGATAATTTCATCGTTGATGTATAATATATTGGAAGTATTTTATGAGAGCACCAAGAAGCTGTTTTCCAGAGATAGCAATCCTGAAGTTGGCCAGATAATTTGTAAGAATCTTCCAGGAGGTACTGAAAGAATGAAGGGATCCTGAAGAGCAGTTGAGGCCGTGTCCTGTGAGTGGCTAGGAAAGGCCTTTGGGGAAATTACTGCTTCAGTGTCTGTTGAAGTCAAAGGAATGAAAGAGGTTATACAATGAAGCTGAGGATTGGTACCTTGAAGACAGCCTAGGAGAGGCTCATGGTGGATGTGCTGCCTGGTGGAAGCAGAAGAACTGGGTGTATTTGAGAGTCCAGTTAAATCGGATGACCACAAGGAAGAGCAGCAACAGTGGAGTACTATTGGCAGGAACTTATGGTCACACAGAAACTAGAGCTGAAAGGTGAAACCCAAGCTCTTTTTGTAAGAGCCCAGATGATCCTTATTGAACCCTGTAGGATGTCTTTTGAGGTAAACAGCTATCACGGATTGGAACCAGCAAAAGACAAAGGTGAGAGTTTGTTTTATACAGCACAAGTGGATTATAGTTTGCAAACCTGAAAAGAGTTGGACATCAATAAAATCAATGCAGGATTTGAATTTTTTGCAGTTGGATTTTCGGCTTCATTGAAGGAGTTTCATCACTGTGAAGTTTTGAATTGTTTATATATACCATATGATGATGTACATATGTGATCGGATGTTAAGCTTTTATTTGATGCTGGAATGAATTTTAGAGAGTTTAGGAGGAGCAAAGGACATTTAGGATTCTGAGCTTTGTTGAGTCTGGAGTAGACTATGGGTGTTTTGGCATTAGACAGTTTCAAAGGGCCTTTGGCTTGGTATAGCCCCCATAAACTCATTTTATTTTTTTGCAGAGACATATTACTGCCAGGGAATGGTTTTGATTGTTTCACTGTGCTTAGCCTACATGAATTTAGCACTAATCAGATATGTGGCCTTACTGAGGATAGGGTCGCTTTGTCATAGGAAGTGTGTCACAATGGAGGATTCAAGAAAATCTCAGGTCAGGCCTTCTTGGTTAAAACCATCCTCCTAGCAGCCTATGGAAGAGAATAACCTGCCTTTCTTGGCATCTTTAACACTATGTCATCCTGAGTGGTGTCTGAATTTCTGCCATCGTGTTATAGAAGGAATCTTTAAGTTGTAAGTCAGCCCAAATTGACTGCCATCCTCAGTAAGAGTTGTCTTTCTCTTGGGGTCTCTTCACTGTGATGAATCCTTAACTAACATAGAAGTGGGTACCAGAGACTGGGTTATCATTGTGATAGGTCTGTCCATGTTTTTGTTTTTAGGAAATTCGATTCTGGCAGTTTGGATGCTTTAAATGGAGCTTAATATGCTGAAGAATTAGCAGGAGGGCAGAGAGTGGTGCTAAGAGTGATTTTTAAATCAGTGGGCTTGGCACAGTAGATTTCAGTCTACAGGAGTATTAATATGTGGCTTAGAAAATATCTTTGTTATTTTGGTGAAGATTATAGCTTCCTTCTGTGCTTGTCATAAGTGTTTTTTGGTGGGTAATTTAAAGACATGTAAATTAATACCAGTAATAAAGGGAGCCTCAAAGAGACCTAGATTAGACTTTGTTCTGTTGTACACACTTATGGGAAACATTTCAAGAAGAAGAGTAAAATGAGAAACCAAAAGCCCAAAATGGAGAGGTTCAAATATAGTGTTCACAACAGGGTACCAGGAAGTAGAATGGTGTTAAATCATGTATCCAAGATACTAAATGGAAGTTACTGAGAATTGAACAGGGGGAAATACCCTTCCCAGCTAGAAATTCTCTTTGTAGATTTTTAGTTTGGAAAGGGATGGTTTATATTATATAGGCCTTTTAATGCTGCAGTTATTTTTTTTCATTTGTACAAAAGAAGATATGATTCTGATTCAATGGCCAAGAGATGGATGGGGATGGCTGCTGTCAGTTGTCAACATATATTGTGAAGTAAAATCCATAAATGGGAGAAAAATCAGAGATCTAGATCATGGGCTAGAAAACAGAGGGTTTTGTTCCAAATCTTGCTGTGGTATTACAGTAACTTTAGATAAAGATCTTGAGAATACTGGCTCTGAAAAGCTTTGGGTTTATGCATGATAGTATACTTCTTTAACCCCAAAAGAGAGAGGCAAGGTAATTTCTGAGTTCAAGGCCAACCTAGAACAAAGAAAGCAAAGAATAATTTTATTTATTTGGTAAAGGTAAAGAAAAGATTAGTTTCAAGCATGGTGGTGCACAATCAATTGTGTGAGACAAGCAGATCTCTGGGTTCAAGGTTAGTCTACAGATTATGTTCCATGACAGCAATACTTAGGCAGTGAGCAAACCATTGAGACTAGGTTGCTGAGATAAATGCCACTGAACTAGGGTCCATGCTCCATCACGAGCAACTGATAGAACTTGGAAGTTTTAGGCATGTGGCTATTGATTTAGAATCCAGAATAGGAGAGTTTACTTGGATAGCTGAATCAAGTTAGTTTGAGCTAAGAAATTGACAGTGACTTAGAAACTGCCATCGTTGAGGTATAATGTATTGGAATTATTTTATGAGAGCACCAAGAAGCTGTGTTCCAGAAATAGCCCTCCTGAAGCAGCCAGATAATTTGTAAGAATTATCTTCCAGTTGGTACTGAAGGAAAGAAGGGATCCTGAGGAGCAGTTGAGGCCTGGTCCTGTGAGTGTCTAGGTAAGGCCATTGGGGAAATTGCTGCTTCAGTGTCTGTTGAAGTCCAAAGACTGAAAGGGGTTATACAATGAAGCTGAGGATTGGTACCCTGAAGACTGCCTAGGAGAGGCTCATGGTGGAAGTTCTGCCTGGTGAAAGCAGAAGAAATGTGTGTATTTGAGAGTCCAGTAAAATGGGATGACCACAAGGAAGAGCAGCAACAGTGGAGTACTATTGGCAGGAGCTTATGGTCACACAGAAACTAGAGCTGAAAGTTGATACCCAATCTCTTTTTGTAAGAGCCCATATGATCCTCAGTGAACCCTGTAGGATGCATGTTGAGGAAAGCAGCTATCAGGGATTGGAACCAGCACAAGACAATGGTGACAGTTTCTTTTATACAGCACAATTGGATTATAGTTTGCAAACCTGAAAAGAGTTGGATATCAGTAAAGTCAATGCAGGAATTGAAATTTTTGCAGTTGTATTTTTGGCTTCATTTGAAGGAGTATCATCACTGTGAAGTTTTGAAATATTTATATATACCCTATGATGTTGTACATATGTGATCGGATGTTAAGCTTTTATTTAATGCTGGAATGAATTATCAGTTTCAGAGAGTTCAGGAAGAGAAAAGGATACTTAGGATTCTGAGTTTTTTCAGTCTTGACTAGACTATGGGTTTTTGGCATTGGATAGTTTCTAAGGTCCTTTGGCTTGCTATAGCCCCCATAATCTCTTTTTTTCTGCAGAGGCAAATAGGTGCCATAGAATGGTTTTGATTGTTTAACTGTGCTTAGCCTACATGAATTTTGCACTAAACAGTTATGTGGCCTTCCTGAGAATGGGGTGGCTTTGTCATAGGAGTGTGTCACAATGGAGGATTCATGAAAATCTCAGGTCGGGCCAGCTTGGTTAAAAC
>NW_021618469.1:0-12500 GCF_004785775.1 Grammomys surdaster | reverse complement strand
GATCCCGAGCACCGCCCCTTCCAGGCCTGCACCAGGGAGCACTTCTCCTAGACCCTGGACACAGCCTCTCCCTGCCGCTGGTGGGGAACTGTGACAGGGCCCTGATGGGGTGACATAGCCAGCAGCGTCCAGACTGAACTAGAGGACAGTGGTGCGATGCAGAGGCCAGGCTTTCTTCTTTAGCCCCAGGTCACTCCCAGGCAGCCGCTTAGCTAGGGCAGGTCACTTGAGGAGACTCTAGGTTACACAAAGGCAGCTGGCACATGTTTCAGCTGTAGTATTTAGATAAAAAACAGCAGCTGGAAGCAGGTAAACTACAAGGTGCTGTTACAAGACAATATGGAAGGTTAGCTCAGCACAGTCTGGGTTCTCTTTTCCTTTCCAGTCGGTGCACTCTGCCTGGAGGAAGTTGGGTTGTCCACAAGTAGCTTCTGAGGAGGTTTGTCTGTAGGTAGTTTCATTCTTCGTAGTTCCATCCCAAGCCCATCTATTCCTCTCTAAGTCTGGTGTTTTCATTCTACCATTCTGGCTTACTCAGCTCGAGGAATGCACCATCAGTCAGCTTGGCCCAAGAGAGGCTGTCCATCCCGTACAGCAACAGCAGGTAATCACTGTTCCTAAAACTGAAAGAGCCTTAGCCGACACAGTGTGTCATGCTTGTGATCTTTGCACTTAGGAGACTGAGACAGGAGACTAGCTTGGAGTCCATGGTCAGCCTGGGCTGGAGAGTGAGTCCTGGTCTCAAAAAGAAACACTTAGCTAGCTCTGTATCTCAAAGCAGAAGAATTAACAACTTACCAAACAAGAAAACACTGCCTAGTCTTTACTCAACACTGGTGCCCTTGCTTTCTAGAACTTGAATGCCCAACTGATCTAGCTCCCAAGAACGCTTCTGGTTATTTACACCTTCCTTCTGTTCAGTGGTTCTGAACCTTCCTAATGCTGCCACTGTTTAATACACCTCATGTTTAATACACCTCATGTTGTGGTGACCCCCAACCAAACATTTTTTTCACTGTTACTTCCTAACTGTAATTTTGCTACTGTTGTGAATCACTGTGTAAATATGTGTTTTCTGATGATCTTTGGTGACACTATGAAAGGGTTTTTCAACAACTACCCCTTAGGGTTTGAGACACACAGGTTGAGAACCACTAACCTAGAACAATCTCCAGGTGCTCCCAGACCTGTTTCCACACAACCGAAACAGCACAGCCCACAGTGACCTTCCGACACTACAGTGGCATTGCTAATAAACTTCATTGCACCTGAAGTAGACTTTTGAGATTAAAAATCAAATTTGAGTCTTGAGATAGTTCTTCTGCTCCACCAATGGCCAAACAGGGCACCATGGAAGAAAGTATTAATATTATTAGTATTAGTAGCAAAATAGTATTAATAAGCTAAAGAATGCTTTTTCACTTGCATCTCAAAATTGCGCTTTCACGACTGCAGGTACCAGAGTTGCCTGAGGAACTGTCTTAGAGTACAGGGTGGAACTCTTTCTGGCTTGGAACTGGACAAGGCTCAGGTGTGGTTTCCCTGAGCCTTGTAAACCTGAGTCTTGCTGTGGTTTGAAAAACACTTGGTTAGTGTAGAAGTCTTGATTTCCCTTTAGAGATCGTCTTTCAGAGGAGGATAGTGGCTGATTTGAAGTAGGATTCTACTGCCCACTACCACATACATAAAACTTGCATAAAGATTTAAGAAAAATCTAATGCTAACATTGGCCGTGAATACAGGGGTACTGGAGACATGAGGAACCACTGTGAGATTTTATAACAAATGGAGCCTGTGAGCTTTGCTATCCACACACTATGTTTCCAGTTTTTGCTTTTGTCAAGTAAGATAGGTTTATTATATACAGAAGATTAGTTTATTTAACAGATGTATTTAATTTAAATGTTCCACTCCACTACTCGGACCAAGGAAGAATTCTGAAATTAAGATTCCCTCGCCTGTATAAAAACTTCTGAAAATAACTGTAAGTTTAAGAAAATGAAAGAGGCTGAGAGATAATAGCCAAGATAGCAGAAAGATGTAGCCAAGTACCACAAAGCTGTATTTATCTCCATGCCTGGATGCTCCTTCAGAAGCTATAATGTGAGCTTCATGGTTGAATTGCCACAGTCACCATGGAACACAAGAACATTAATAGACATTAAACATTAAAATCAGAGAGTAAGATAGACATTAAAATCAGAGAGTAAGATAGAATTGGAACCACAAAAAAACTCTATACTTCAGGCACTGATCACAGGTGTAATCGTGGCTCAAATCTTATGAGGCATCCAGTGGCTTTCTGGCTCTACAGCAGGAAATGCATGCCGGGAATAGTAAATCTAACCAAGAGTGCACAGGTGAGGAGCTCATGGGCCCCATCAATAAACCTAGCACTATTATTTTGCTAAATGGACAGAGTAGCAAACTGCTTTCTAAGTTCATGTCTCTGTGTCCACACTCTCAGAGAAGTTTCTTTGTGCAGTAGATGGTGATTAATATAGAAACACACAACTCGTCCCAGTGCCGAGAATGAGCGTCGGTGGCACGCTCAACTACAAGACAGACATCTAGATCACTTCTCGTCCCTCCAAGGCTTAAGGACCATGGAGGAGGAGCCAGAGGCAAGCATGGCTCGACATGACATGACTACTCTCATGAACTCACTGCAGCTGTGATGGCTGCACAAGGTCCCTACAAGACCAGCTAGTCCCCATTCCCAGCATAGACGTGGGAAGGGAGCCTGAGCTCTCAGCAGTTGATGACTTCTGGGAAGACAGAGTCAGTTTTCTTTAGGCCTTGGTAGGGCTAAAAGAACACTTTTATTAATAAACTTATATGTGTTGAATTAAATAAGCATGAATAAACTGAAAAACAAACTTTGCATTTGGGGAGTTAGACCTTTGAAAGGATGATCAAAAACTTTCTTCTTGATATTCATAGAAGTCAACTAAAAGCATTAGATTGTAAATAGTACGTGACAAAATTCCTCTTTAGTGTCTAGGAAATAATTAGGGTCTGTACCAAGATGTAGTAGTCCTTTAAAATAAGACGGCTTCTTACGTAGGTATTAAGAATGCTTTCTCAATGCAATTTACTTTCTTGTTTGTTTTTTGAGACAGGGTTTCTCTATGTAGTCTGGGCTGTCCTGGAATTTGCTCTGTAGACCAGGCTGGCCTCAAACTCAAAAGTATCCATCTACCTGTGCCTCACAAGTGCTGGGATTAAGGCATGAATCACCGCACCCAAATGCAATCTCCTTTTAATAGAAATAAAAAGATATGTTGAAGAGATAAATATTTACTGTGGTAGTCACTATGATTTCACAAAACCCATTTGCACCAGCAAGGAGATAACAGTTCCTCTTGCCAATTTCTCAGAGCTGAGCTCCCAAGAAGTTAATAAAATCCAAAATTAACCATAAATTAAACACACAGGTTTTATTCTCTCTCCCATGTGGAGGTGGGTAGTCCAAAGCTCAAAGGGCTGGTTCCTGCAGTCACCTGAGATCATTTTAGTTTCTGGTTCTATCAGACTCTGACTTAACACTTGTTCTTGTGTTCCATGGTGACTGTGGCAATTCAACCATCAAGCTCACATTATAGAAATCAAAAGGAAATTAAGGGTTCAACAGAAGGTGCTAATTCTCTTTGAATGATACCTTCTAAATGTTCTAAACAGCAAGTTTATTTTAAACATTACAGATATTTTACTTGTATGATTTCTGGTTTTGTGTTTTTATGGAATTTCTCTGTATGAGAGTGTGTGCATCTGTATGTTTCTTGTGATTTTTCCTTAGTTTTTTTCTTCCTGTTTGTTTATTTTATCCCATTCTGGTTTGTATTATATTATTTTTATTTACTTATTTATTTTAGATGCCTGCTTGTTTTCTAATGAGAGTAAGAAAGGGTGTAGATTTGAGTGGGCGGAGAGGCAGGGAGGATCTGGGAGGAGTTGGCAAGAGGGAAAGCCATAATCAAAATATTTTGTATGAAAAAGAATCTATTTTCAATAAAAAGGAAAGGAAAGGAGGAAGGAAGGAAGGAAGGAAGGAAGGGAAGGAGGGAGGGAGGGAGGGAGGGAGGGAGGAAGGAAGGAAGAGGTAAGGAAGGAAGAGGTGTTTGTAAAGGGATTTTAATACAGCAACATGGCTACTCTGGCAAGACATCACATCCAAAGGCCTAGTTCTGTGTAACCTGGCAGAGTACAGACACACCTTTAGTATACACCTTTAATCCTAAACAATGATGTTTAATTGAGGGGCAGACAAAGTGATGAATCAGAGAAAGATTTGACAGACTTAGTCAGAGATAGGATATACCCAATTCTCACAAGAACAGACAGGAAAGAGAGGTGAGTTAAAAGCATCACAGAATGAGTCAGTGGGGGAATGTAGTTTGTTGAGTGCAGCTCAGTTGAGTTCACTCCAGTTTGGTGCAGTTCCATTTGATTCTGTTCAGTTCATGCAATCAGTGAAGTCAATATAGTTCAGTTTGTGGAATTCAGAGGCAGCTTTTCGAAGCAGAGAAATTCAGTCAAAAGCCCAGAGAAGCCAGTTTGAATTAGTCAGCTTGGAGAAGAGTTTAAGCCAGAACAGCTGAGTTGGACCAGCCAGCCAGAGTTCAGAAAGAGCTAGAAAGAGTGAGTTTGTTCAGCAGTAAGTCTCAGAGGCTGAAACATTCTCAGCCTAGGTTGACAGACAGAGGCTGGAAGCTGAAGCTTTCAAGGTCTGGGCTTACAAAGTTTATTGTAAGGAAGCTAGAAGCTTCCACGCCTAGGGCTAGGAATAGTTAGAAACGCTCTGGGCTCAGCCCAAGCCATGTTTTCATAAAGCTTGGGGATGGGGGATGGCTCTCATCTCATCCCTCCTTCTGAGGAAATAAAAGCAACATTTACAGGTGTTTATATTCAATCATTCCCTTTCAAGTGGCTGATGTGATTGTTATTAAAGAATATATCATTTTCCAACAGAAAGTCTACTTACCCAAATATTCTTCTTCCCTCCCCCTCCCCTATATTTCTTTCTCTTCTCTTTCTAAATCTATCAGAATCTGATCTATCTATCTGAATCTGATCTATCAGATCAGGCAAGAAAGGTGTCTGTGCAGGTAGAATTGAGAGCAGGTGTTGCTCAGTGTGTGGGTGTCAGAGTTCAATCAGAACAATCCAGGGGATCCAGAGGGATGGATGCACTCAACTCTCTTGAGAACAGGCAAGAAAGAGGCAGGGCAGGGTATTGTAGAATTAAATGCTAATAAATAAATTCCAACGATGTGGTTTGCTACCTGCCCCCATGCTTTATGTTCCTGAATGAAAGACACACACACACACACAGCCTTTAGATTTTTAATATGCCTTAAACAGCACAATAGCTGAGCTACTGCCTAACCTCCATGTGGTTAATTCTGAGTTACTACTTACTAATTCTATGTTCTATCTGGTTTGCTTAGACCCAGTTGGGCAGGCCCCTGGGCTGAGCTCTCTCAACTCCTTCACATGGTGGCTTTGCCTCTCTGTCCTGCACTCTTCTCAGACATGGCATCTCTCCTTTCCTCTACACTCTACCTACATGGAGGATCTCCTCCTTCTCCCTCTACTCCCAGTCCCAAGTCCAGGAAATCTTACAATCCTGCCTCTATCTGTCTTCCCTAGCTATTTATCGGCTGTTGGCATCTTTATTTACCAATCAGAACCAACTGAGGGCAGGTTCCCAGAAGCTACATGCAGACAATCTCGAGTCAGCAGTTTTTTGGGGGAACATAATTAGCATTTGTAATACAAGCAGCTACAGGGTATGGTCCCTGGCATAAGACATCACATCAGAGGCTGTCTATAGAGGATAAAAAAGGCAAGAGAGGGAGGAGCCCATGCTAGGAAATCAGACTTCAGTGTGGCAGCTAATCTGGCTGCTTACCTGAGAATGGATCTGTTGAGTAAATACAGTAAGAACAACACAAAGAGTCTATGACTTAATAAAACAATAAACCAACAGCTAAAGTAGATATAGGTTAGCCAACCAGACTGATCAAAAGTTTGATGAGGAAAAGGACACCTAGCTACCAACATACTTATTAAGTCTGGAATATACCATTTCATCAAGTTAGCACTATCAGTGTGGAACAAACAGTTGTTACAGAATAGAATTGCTTCAAGAAATAACCTTAATCTAATCATGAGAAAACATCGCACAAATCCAAATGAAGACATGCCACATAATAACTGAAATATGATCTCCAGAAGCAGGAAGACTGTAAACATCAAGGAAAGACTAGCACTGTTCCAAACCAGAGGGTGTTTAGAAGATAGAACAATAACCGCTCCAGGCAGCCTTCGCCTGCGTCCTTGTCCTGTCCAATCCATTACTAGCCCAACTGAATAAACCTGAGTGGATTGGAGGATTTAAACCTCACTGACGTATCAAAGTTCATTTCCCAATGTTGATGTTAACACAATAGCTAGGAGAAGGTTCATATCTGTAATAAATACGTGCATAGTAATGTATTTAGGAGTTAGTGGACAATAGATCATCAATCTCATTGAGTTAAAAAAAATCTGTAACTTTGTGATTATTTCAAACTGAAAGCATTTTTAAAACAAAATTTTTATCAGCTTCCCCTGAAAGCTGCCTTTACTGGAGCTGAACTCTCCCACAGAAGACTTATTGTAGTTGTAGTTTTCAGCTGTCTCTGCAGGGACAATTCCTGGAGGAACCCTGGCTACTGAGATCCAGAATGAAAAACTGAATAAATAAAATTCCCATCTCCCAAGAGGATGGTTTGTGTGCCATTTTGAATTCCCCAGGACTGGGCATTTGATTGGAATTAAATTGTACCAAGCAATGCTCCACATCAGGGGATTCTGGTGTGCAAGGTCAGGTGTCAGCTGAGGGAAGAAGGGTATGACAGGCTGCCTGCAGATGCTGGGTCACACAGGCTCTCCCCTTGGGAGGACTCCACACTAGATACCTGTGGTGACAATCTTAAAGATGGCTCGCTTTGCAAAGAGCATTGTATACATTTTCACGGGTGTAGTTCTGAATTTGTTGTCAGTGACGGCTGTGGGTTCCTCCACTTGGCTTTGCTAAGAGCTGGGAACTGTTTCTTGACTCCACTTCTCCACACCAGCTCCCTCACTGCGGTTTCCTCCCAGAGCCTATCTCTTTGGTGCCTTCGTTCTCAACACAGAATAGTCCCTGCAAGCATTGATCAACATTCTGTGAGCACCCAATGACTCATCGGCTAAAGACCAGTCTTCCTTAAACTTCTTCTCTTAAAATTCCAATTGTGGTTTAGTGTGAATCATTGTATACAAAGTGATTGTCATGAATCATTGTGTACAAAGAATGTGATCTAACTTGAGGTATATATATTTTTAAAATAACCATAACATAGAAAATTCTCTTGAAGAAGATTTTGCTGTGCCAAAAAGGCGAGTTTCTGGAGCCTTCTCTATGTATATCCTAATACAAGAGCGGATCCAGGCAGATAGTCATCACAATTGCCCCATACAGATCCTCCTAGCTTTGATTCTCTGAAAAAAAAAAAAAAGAGGTATCTTCTGTGAAAGTTTTGAGATTTGTAAGTGATCATTAAAAGTTTTTATTGGTCGGTCTGCTCCTGTCCTGTGGAGAAACTGAATCCTGAGTCATCCAGGAGCCACTGCACTCAGAGCAGCTGGTAAGAACTCCATCTCACTCCCTAAGCCCCAGAAATACATCTGGGAGCCAGGGACATCCAGGGCACAGCAGCTACCCAAACCCCGCCCCTCCGGAAGTCCACTTCCCTTCGGCCCCTGCCTGGTCCCTTGGACTGGAGCAGACACAGAGTCGGTCTGCTCCTGTCCTGTGGAGAAACTGAATCCTGAGTCATCCAGGAGCCACAGCACTCAGAGCAGCTGGAGCCACTACACTCAGAGCAGCTGAAACTGAATCCTGAGTCATCGAGAACCCACTGCACTCAGAGCAGCCGAGGAGCCACTGCACTCAGAACAGAAGGATTACCAGATCCAAGAGGTGGCCTGAGTCCCAGGAGTTCTTCCACCCGGGAGATTAGGGGCATAAGACCACAGAGACCTCTGGACTCCGAGGAGCTCTGCAATAAGCAAGATAACTGGAAATACAGATTCCAATCTTACACAGAGAGGGCAGGTACCACTAGAGTTACCCAGATGGCGAAAGGCAAGCGCAAGAACATAAGCAACAGAAACCAAAGTTTCTTGGCATCATCAGTGCCCAGTTCTCCCAATATAGCAAGCCCTGAACACCCCTTCACACCTGAAAAGCAGGATTCAGAATTAAAATCACTTCTCATGATGATGATAGAGGATTATAAGAAGGAATTAAGTAACTCCCTTAAAGAAATACAGGAGAGTACAAGTAAACAGATAGAAGCCCTTAAAGAGGAATCACAGAAATCCCTTAAAGAAATGCAAGAAAACACAAAGAAGGAATTAAACAAAAACATTCAGGATCTGAAACTGGAAATAGAAACAATAAAGAAAGTTCAAAGGGAGACAACCATGGAGATAGAAAACCTAAGAAAGAGATCAGGAGTCACAGACGCAAGCATCACCAACCGAATACAAGAGATAGAAGAGAGAATCTCAAATGCAGAAGATACGGTGGAAAATATTGACACAGTTGTCAAAGAAAATGAAAAAAGCAAAAAACTCCTAACTCAAAACATCCAGGAAATCCAGGACACAATGAGAAGACCAAACCTAAGGATAATAGGTATAGATGAGAATGAAGATTCCCAACTTAAAGGGCCAGTAAATATCTTCAACAAAATCATTGAGGAAAATTTCCCTAACCTAAAGAACAAGATGCCCATAAACATACAAGAAGCCTACAGAACACCAAATAGACTAGACCAGAAAAGAAATACCTCCCGTCACATAATAATCAAAACATCAGATGCACAAAACAAAGAAAAAATACTAAAAGCAGTAAGGGAAAAAGGTCAAGTAACATATAAAGGCAGACCTATAAGAATTACACCAGACTTCTCACCAGAGACTATAAAAGCCAGAAGAGCCTGGACGGACATCATACAGACCCTAAGAGAACACAATTGCCAGCCCAGATTACTATACCCAGCAAAACTCTCAATCAATATAGATGGTGAAACCAAGATATTCCATGACAAAACCAAATTTGCACAATATCTTCCCACAAACCCAGCACTTCAAAGGATAATGGATGGAAAACGCCAACACAAGGAGGGAAACTACAACCTAGAAAAAGCAAGGAAGTAATCTTCCAACAACCCCAAAAGAAGATAACTATACAAACATAACTTTACCTCTAATAACAAAAATAACAGGAAGCCACAATCATTTTTCCTTAATATCTCTTAACATCAATGGTCTCAATTCCCCAATAAAAAGACGCAGACTAGCAGACTGGATACACAAACAAGAACCAGAATTTTGCTGCATACAAGAAACACACCTCAGTGACAAAGACAGACACTACCTCAGAATAAAAGGGTGGAAAACAATTTTCCAAGCCAATGGTCCCAAGAAACAAGCTGGAGTAGCCATTCTAATATCAAATAAAATCGACTTCCATCCAAAATTAATCAAAAAAGATAAGGAAGGACACTTCATACTCATCAAAGGAAAAAGCTACCAAGGTGAACTCTCAATTCTGAACATCTATGCCCCAAATGCAAGGGCACCTACATACATAAAAGAAACTTTACTAAAGCTCAAAACACACATTACACCTCACACAATAATAGTGGGGGATTTCAACACCCCACTCTCAGCAATGGACAGATCATGGAAACAGAAACTAAACCGAGACACTTTGACATTAACAGAAGTTATGAACCGAATGGACTTAACAGACATCTATAGAACATTTCATCCTAAAACAAAAGAATATACCTTTTTCTCAGCACCTCATGGTACCTTCTCCAAAATAGACCATATAATTGGTCACAAAACAAGCCTCTACAGATACAAAAAGATTGAAATAATCCCTTGCATCTTATCAGATCACCACGGACTAAGACTGGTCTTTAATGACAAAACCAATGGAAAAGCCACATGCACATGGAAACTGAACAACTCTCTACTCAATGATGACTTGGTTAAGGAAGAAATAAAGAAAGAAATTAAAGACTTTTTAGAATTCAATGAAAATGAGGACACATCATACCAAAACTTGTGGGACTCCATGAAGGCAGTGCTAAGAGGAAAACTCATAGCTCTAAGTGCCTACAAAAAGAAACTGGAAAGAGCACACACTAACAAGTTGACTGCACAACTAAAAGCCCTAGAACAAAAAGAAGCAAATACACCCAGGAGGAGTAGAAGGCAGGAAATAATCAAACTCAGGGCTGAAATCAACCAAATAGAAACTGAAAGAACAATACAAAATATCAATAAAACCAGGAGTTGGTTCTTTGAGAAAATCAACAAGATAGATAAACCGTTAGCCAGATTAACCAGAGGGCACAGAGAGAGTATCCAAATTAATAAAATCAGAACTGAAAAGGGAGACATAACAACAGAAACGGAAGAAATTAAAAAAATCATCAGATCCTACTACAAAGGCCTATACTCAACAAAACTGGAAAACCTGGATGAAATGGACAATTTCCTAGACAGATACCAGGTACCAAAATTAAACCAGGAGCAGATAAACCATCTAAATAGTCCCATAACCCCTCAGGAAATAGCAGCAGTCATTAAAAGTCTCCCCACTAAAAAAAGCCCAGGACCAGATGGTTTTAGTGCTGAATTCTATCAGACCTTCAAGGAAGACCTAATACCAATTCTCTTCAAACTATTCCACAAAATAGAGACAGAAGGAACACTACCCAATTCGTTCTATGAAGCTACAATTACACTCATTCCCAAACCCCACAAGGACCCAACAAAGAAAGAGAACTTCAGACCAATCTCCCTTATGAACATCGATGCAAAAATACTCAATAAAATTCTAGCAAACCGAATCCAAGACCACATCAAAACAATCATCCATCATGATCAAGTAGGTTTTATCCCAGGAATGCAGGGATGGTTCAATATTCGGAAATCCATCAATGTAATCCACTATATAAACAAACTTAAAGAAAAAACCATATGATTATCTCACTAGATGCTGAGAAAGCATTTGACAAAATTCAACATCCCTTCATGATAAAAGTCTTGGAAAGATCAGGAATTCAAGGCCCCTACCTAAACATAGTAAAAGCAATTTACAGCAAACCAGTAGCCAACATCAAGCTAAATGGAGAGAAACTTGAAGCAATCCCACTAAGATCAGGGACTAGACAAGGCTGCCCACTCTCCCCCTACCTATTCAATATAGTACTGGAAGTCTTAGCCAGAGCAATTAGACAACAAAAAGAAGTCAAAGGGATACAAATAGGAAAGGAAGAAGTCAAAATATCGCTATTTGCAGATGATATGATAGTATACTTAAGTGACCCCCAAACTTCCACCAGAGAACTCCTAAACCTGATAAACAACTTCAGCAAAGTGGCTGGTTATAAAATCAACTCAAACAAATCAGTAGCCTTCCTCTACATGAAAGATAAACAGACTGAAAAAGAAATTAGGGAAATGACACCCTTCACAATAGTTGCAAATAATATAAAATACCTTGGTGTGAATCTAACCAAGCAAGTGAGAGACCTGTATGACAAGAACTTCAAGTCTCTGAAGAAAGAAATTGAAGAAGATCTCAGAAGATGGAAAGATCTCCCATGCTCATGGATTGGCAGGATTAATATAATAAAAATGGCCATCTTGCCAAAAGCAATCTACAGATTCAATGCAATCCCCATTAAAATCCCAACTCAATTCTTCACAGAGTTAGAAAAGGAAATTCTCAAATTCATATGGAATAACAAAAAACCTAGGATAGCGAAAACTATTCTCAACAATAAAAGAACTTTGGGAGGAATCACCATCCCTGACCTCAAGCTGTACTACAGAGCAATAGTGATAAAAACTACCTGGTATTGGTACAGAGACAGGCAGGAAGATCAATGGAATAGAATTGAAGACCCAGAAATGAACCCACACTCCTATGGTCACTTGATCTTTGACAAAGGAGCTAAAACTGTCCAGTGGAAAAAGGACAGCATTTTCAACAAATGGTGCTGGTTCAACTGGAGGACAACATGTAGAAGAATGAAAATTGATCCATTCTTATCCCCTTGTACAAAGCTCAAATCTAAGTGGATAAAGGACCTCCACATAAAACCAGATACACTGAAACTAATAGAAGAGAAGGTGGGGAAAAGCCTCGAATACTTGGGCACAGGGGAAAAGTTCCTGAACAGAACTCCAATGGCATATGCTCTAAGATCGAGAATTGACAAATGGGACTTCATAAAATTGCAAAGTTTCTGTAAGGCAAAGGACACTGTCAATAGGACAAAACGACAACCAACAAATTGGGAAAAGATCTTTACCAATCCTTCATCTGATAGAGGGCTAATATCCAATATATACAAAGAACTCAAGAAATTAGACTCCAG
>NW_021618468.1:0-5333 GCF_004785775.1 Grammomys surdaster | reverse complement strand
CATAGACAGTTGTGAGCCTGAGAAGCAAAATCCCTTAATTACCAAACCATCTCTCCAGACCCAAACAGAGAATCTTTGAAAATATTCACATTCATTTTAAAGAAACAGATGCTAAAAATACCAGATGAGATTTAGGACCACAGAGCCTGGCTATGTTTTTGTTTTTGTGACAAAGCCTCATAATCCATTCTTGCATCAGCCTAATTGTTTTGTGCTTAAGACACAGTCCTTGATTTGTATCAAGTTTGACAACAATTACAATTTGATTTCTGTTGCGGTGCTAAAACAATGACCAAAGCAACATGAAGAATTATAGAGTTCATTTGGCTTTCTGTTTATAGTCTTGCATAGGGGAAACCGAGGGAGAAACTGAAGCAGACCAGGGTGGAATACACTTCACTGGCTTGCTCAGCCTGCTTTTCTCTACTGCACAGTCCAGTATAGCTAAGGATCATACTGCCCACATTGGGTTAGGTGCTGCCACACTGATCATTAATAAAGGAAATGCTCTAAACTCATGTTCATATTCTCTCCTCTAGGCAGAGAGGCAGTATCCAAATTAATAAAATCAGAACTGGAAACAGTGACATAACAACAGAAACCGAGGAAATTAAAAAAAATCATCAGATCCTACTACAAAAGCCTATACTCAACAAAATTGGAAAATTTGGATGAAATGAACAATTTTCTAAACAAATACCAGTTACCAATGTTAAATCAGGACCAGATAAACCATCTAAACAGTCCCATAACCCCAAAAGAAATAGAAGCAGTCATTAAAAGTTTCCCTACAAAGAAAAGTCCGGGACCAGACGGTTTTAGTGCAGAATTCTATCAGACCTTCAAGGAAGACCTAATTCCAATTCTCTTCAAACTATTCCACAAAATAGAAACAGAAGGTACACTACCCAATTCATTCTATGAAGCCACAATTACGCTCATACCTAAACCACACAAAGACCCAACAAAGAAAGAGAACTTCAGACCAATCTCCCTTATGAACATTGATGCAAAATTACTCAAGAAAATTCTAGTGAACTGAATCCAAGAACACGTCAAAAAAATTATCCATCATGATCAAGTAGGCTTTATCCCAGGAATGCAGGGTTGGTTCAATATACGGAAATCCATCAATGTAATCCACTATATAAACAAACTCAAAGAAAAAAACCACATGATCATCTCACTAGATGCTGAGAAAGCATTTGACATTATTCAACACCCCTTCATGATAAAAGTCTTGGAACGATCAGGAATTCAAGGTCCATATCTAAACATAGTAAAAGCAATATACAGCAAACCAGTAGCCAGCATTAAACTAAATGGAGAGAAACTTGAAGCAATCCCACTAAAATCAGGGACTAGGCAAGGCTGCCCACTCTCTCCCTACTTATTTAATATAGTATTGGAAGTCCTAGCCAGAGCAATTAGGCAACACAAGGAGGTCAAAGGGATACAAATTGGAAAGGAAGAAGTCAAAATCTCACTATTTGCAGATGACATGATAGTATACTTAAGTGACCCCACCACCAGAGAACTCTTAAACCTGATAAACAACTTTAGCAAAATGGCTGGATATTAAATTAATTCAAGCAAATCAGTAGCCTTCCTCTACTCAAAAGACAAACTGGCTGAGTGCCGCGGACCACCCTTTAGTGTCCCGGCACTTAACCAGGGTATGGGAAGATATTCAGGTGGGGAATGGATTCGGTGCGACAGACAACACGAACACCAGAGAGGTTTCAATGCTGCTGCAATTTTTACTGATTCATAGCAAACTTTTTATACAGTCAAAGTAGGAATTATACTTTTGACAAGGTGCCAAGCTATAAACTTCTTCAATTTTTTAGAATCATAACAGAATTAGTCATTAATACAAAATGATAACATCAAAGAAAAAGGAACAGTGCCCTGGTGACCTACCAGACTTGTGGTCACCCCATGCAGACTGTCTCAAGCTTATTCTTAGAATGTGGTTAAACCTACTGCCAGTTCTCATGGCCAATCTGTCCTAATTTTCTCCAGCAGCTGCTTAACTTGTTCTATTTTTCTGCACATCAACCTATGACTCTCTCTGCACCAAGCTGAGCCTGCATGTTTATCTATAGCATCAGCAATATCTGACAAGACCTGTGCCTTATCTTCTGCCTTTAAAGTACACCTTGGAGCCCTGGACCTTTTTATCCTGTCCTACAAACTCAAAGAATAGTACCTCACAATCTTCCCCTTATATGTAACCCCTCTCTCCATATCCCTATCATATCTCCCTGTATAAGCCAATTCTGGAGCTGTGGTAGGGCATAACTTATAAGGGCCTGTATATTTAGGTCTCTGCCACCATCTTCCATTAATCCAATATGCTATAGGCTTTCCTTCTTTATCATACTGAGTAGGGACCCCCGGTATCTCATCAGGTCCTACAATCCCTACTGCGTGTCTTCTCTTTCTAGTCATTTCTTGTCTTTGGAGCCAATCCAAAGCAGTTCCCAAGGGTACTGCTGAATCATTCTATATATGCATTACAAGCCTCACAAAGAACATACTTTCCGTGCCATTCAGGGTTCCTGATGGCTTCTTCTAAAGAATGTTCAATGGTTTGAATCACTTTGGCAGGATCACTATGCTCTCCGTGTCGATTTCCTGGAACATCCAGCCTTTCTTTAAAGCTCTCAGTACTTAGCATGCCGGAAGTACTCATCATGCCCGAGGGGCTTTCTGTAACTCCAGTAAATACACTCTCTTCTGTGACAACCATTATGGAGGGCCATGCAATAGCTAGAAAATAGACAAAACAACAACAACAAAAAAATAAAACCAAACCCCATAAACAATAAGTATCCCTGTAGAATCCCTGGGGCCCAAGAGGCACATCTCCACAAATTTCCAGGCTTCTGCTGCACACATTTGCCTAAAAGAGGAGTAGGTTCCAGAGCCATCTTGACACTAGAACTCCCCTGAAGCCTTTGCAAGTGCATTTTTGTCACACTGATGCTGTAGACAGTGTGGCTGGCAAGGCAGGTGTGGCAGCTGAGAAAGAAATTATGGAAATGACACCCTTCACAATAGTCACAGATAATATAAAATACCTGAGTGTGAACCTAACCAAGCAAGTAAAAGACCTGTATGACAAGAACTTCATGCCCCTGAGGAAAGAAATCGAAGCAGATCTCAGAAGATGGAAAGATCTCCCATGCTCATGGATTGGAAGGATTAATATAGTAAAAATGGCTATTTTGCCAAAAGCCATCTACAGATTTAATGCAATCCCCATCAAAATTCCCACTCAATTCTTCACAGAGATAGAAAGAGCAATCTTAAAATTCATTTGGAATAACAAAAAACCCAGGACTGTGAAAACTACTCTCAGCAATAAAAGAACTTCTGGAGGAATCACCATCCCTGACTTCAAGCTGTACTACAAAGCAATAGTGGTAAAAACTGCATGGTATTGGAACAAAGACAAGCGGGAGGATCAATGGAATAGAATAGAAGACCCAGAAATGAACCCACACACCTATGGTCACTTGATCTTTGCCAAATGAGCTAAAACCATCTAGTGGAAAAAAAGATAGCATTTTCAACAAATGGTGCTGGTCCAACTGGAGGTCAGCATGTAGAAAAATGCAAATTGATCCATACTTATCTCCTTGTACAAAGCTCAATTCTAAGTGGATCAAGGACCTCCACCTAAAACCAGCCACACTGAAACTAACAGAAAAGAAACTGGGGAAAAGCCTGGGTCACATAGGCACAGGAGAAAAGTTCCTGAACAGAACACCAATAGCCTTTGCTCTAAGACCAAGAATTGACAAATGGGTCCTCATAAAACTGCAAAGCTTCTGTAAAGCAAAGGACACAGTCAATAGGACAAAGCGGCAACCAACAGATTGGGAAAAGATCTTCACCAACCCTACATCTGATAAAGGGATAATATCCAAGGTATACAAAGAACTGAAGAAATTAGATTCTAGACAATCAAATAACACTATTAAAAAATGGAGCACAGAGCTGAACAAAGAATTCTCAACTGAGGAAGCTCGAATGGTTGAGAAGCACCTAAAGAAGTGTTCAGCATCTCTAGTCATCAGGGAAATGCAAATGAAAACAACACAGAGATTCCACCTCACACCAGACAGAATGGCTAAGATCAAAAACACAGGTGACAGCACATGTTGGCGAGGATGTGGACAAAGAGGAACACTCCTCCACTGTTGGTGGGATTGTAAACTGGTACAACTACTATGGAAAGCAGTCTGGCGGTATCTCAGAAAATTGAACATAGTGTTACCTGAGGACCCAGCTATACCACTCCTGGGCATATACCCAAAAGACGTTTCAACATACAACAGGGACACATGCTCCACCATGTTCATAGCAGCCTTATTTATAATAGCCAGAAGTTGGAAAGAACCCAGATGCCCTTCAACAAAAGAATGGATGCAGAAAACGTGGTACATTTATACAATGCAGTACTACTCAGCTATTCAAAACAATGAGTTCATGAAATTCTTAGGCAAATGGATGGAGCTGGAAAATATCATCTTGAGTGAGGTGACCCAATCTCAAAAGAACATACATGGTATGCACTCACTGATAAGTGGATATTAGCCCAAATGCTCACAATTTCTAAGAAACAACGTATAGACCACATAAAACTGACATAGAAGAAGGAAGACCAAAGTGTGGATGCTTTGGTCCTTTCTAGAAGGAGTATCAAAAGTTTCAACCAGAGCTCCCAGTCTAAACCTCCAGCCAGAGAGCACAAAGGGAGGGACTCATGCACCTGTATAGGGAATTGAGGGTGACCTCGTTAAACTTCAGTGAAAGTGGAGCACCATGGTCCCCGAAAATTTGGATCCCCAACTGTGTAGGAATTCGAGAGCAGGGAGATGAGACTGGGAGGATGTTTGGAGCACACCCTCACAAAAATTAGGAGGAAGGGGTATGGGATAAAGGGTTTTGGGGGAGAATTGGAGAGGAGATAACACTGAAAAGTAAATACGTATAATATTCAATTAAAAAACCCACACAAGTAAAGGGTCAAAAAAAAAAAAGAGAGAGAGAGAGAGTTTACTTATTTTAAATTATTTTCAAAAGTTTCTAGGAGTTGCTAATTGGCTAAGATCCTATTTTAAGCTCTCCACAAAAGAATTTGAGTCTATGTTCAATATTTTCAAGAGAGATGTAAATCCTAATTTTCCTCAACAATTAATTGACAAAAGAGAGGTAATCTCACAAAAAGTAGAAGAAGTTATTACTAATGGATATATTATATAGTCTGACTAATTGTTGGCGGTGCTATAACAGTCCTTTGACAAAAGATTATTAATATA
>NW_021618467.1:0-3577 GCF_004785775.1 Grammomys surdaster | reverse complement strand
ACGCCCTCTGGTGGCTGCTATGACTCAGTGCTGGATGCTGTTCTCTTCATTGCAGCATGTGTGCTCCTACCCCAATATTCCCAAAGGGGAGGAACCCTCTGCAGGGAAGTTTGTGTGCTAAGAGGGAAGGGGAGAAAGATAACCCCACACAGAGGGTACTATCCCCACACTTGCTTCCCTCCCAGCCCCTAGTCCTGGCATTTCCTGGCTTGTAGAGCCCCCTGTCTTGTCACCCGGATCCCCAGTTGCTCCTCTGGTTTCCCTTTTTGGCCCCCCATCCCACCCAACTGGTCTTTGTTCCCTGAACCCTCATTGGTCTGATTTCTGCCCTTCCCATACGCATCTAATGCCTTCCCCAGCCCCCAGTATCCTGTGTGCAAGATACCATGTCACCTCATTTTTTCCTGCTCAAGACTTGCACCTTCACCACCCCTCCCACCATTCCTTTGGCTCAGCACCTCCCCAGTACCTCTTGACCCACTCCCCTAGGGGATGGACAATGAAGCAGGTGAAAGGGAGAGATGAGAAGTGAAGACCCCCAGAGATATCAGTGCAGGTGGGAGAGAGGGAAGGCTGGCTCAAGTCCCTGGGCAGGAATCCCAAGTCATTAAACTGACAAGTGCCAAGTCATGAAGAAAATAACCAGGCCTCCCAACAGGGGGCGAAATGAAGGCAAGAGGTCCAGGTTCTCTTGTTGAGTCCTGGGGGAAGGAGGCATAAGCACCCAACTAGCTGTCCTTGAGAAGCAGTTTCTCTTCCGGGCGGCGAAAGGGGCCAGGGGGCCTGGCAGCCACCAACTGGGCACAAGCGTCAGGCAAGAGCTGGCAGCAGGAGTGTAGGTCCAGGCGGGGAAGACGTGGACATCACTGGAACAGTGGAAGGCAGTGGTCCGTGAGGTGGTGGCACCCAGAGAGATTGAGGTGCACCAGTTTCTCAGAGGGGGAAAGTAGGAGCCGTGAGGAGGTGGACACTGGGGTCCCCAATGTGGGCGCAGTGACTCAGGTCTAGGGCACTGAGCTGGGGAGCATGGCGCAATAGGAGCCTCAGGGAGGCATCAGTGAGCTCCGGGCCTGCTAGGTGAAGTTCGCCCACCCCCTGCAGTCGACCTCTACTCTCTGCCCTGGCTTGGTGTCTGGTGGAGGCAGCAGCAGCTCCTGAAGCTGGGAGTCTTTAACATCTTCAATCCAGCGGAGGTCCAAGAGCCGCGGTGCCTGCAATGGGGCGGAGCCCAGGGCAGAGATGGAGAGCCAGGAGCACCCAGAAAGCACCAACTCCTGCAGGCCTTGCAGTCTGTTCAGGAGCCACATGAGCTGCTTTTTGGAGACACCTGTCCAGCTGAGGTCCAGAGCACGGGGCTGGCGGCGAACCACCCCACTAAGCATGGGTGGAGTCAGTGACTTCCTCCTGCTCAGGTCCATTCTAGGTCACAGATGCTCGTGGTAGCACCAGCAGCTCCAAGTCCTGCAGACTCTCATGCAGACACACAGCTCCCGGGGTCCAAGGTGCTGGCAGACAGGAAGCCCGGCAGCCCGAGGCAGAGGGTGGTCGGATCCGGCAGCCAAAGGCAGAGAGTATCAGGCTCAGGGCTTCGAGGGGGAGGTCGTACTACATGCCACTCCCACTGTGGAGGCCTTAGTTGTGGGGCACGGCCCAGGGGCCAGCTGAGCAGTGGACCCCACTGCCAGGGCGTATAGCCCGCCCGCCTTCAGTGGGAAGTTCTTACATAAAGTGTTTATTTACTCCTTTCCCAAGGATCTCCTCTCCTCATAATAAAAACTTACCACTAATGATAAGGCTCCCCAGAGGAAAGAACGCCACTGGTAGCAAACAGGCAAGCACTTTAGGGAGACTAGAATGTGAGACTGGGGGGCGGGAGCGCGAGGGGAGGAGAGGGCCGCGGCGGGTGGAGGAAGCGGCCTCGCGCTGAGGAGGGAGCGATTGAACTTCAAACACAAACAGCCGCATGAGCGCTCCCAGAGCTCAGCGTTGCCCACCGCGCCTGCCTTGTCTGAGTGGCGTGCGGGCGCAGACGCCATGGCTGCTACAGAGCTAGCGTCGGGGGCCAGCAGCGAGGCGGGGGCTGTGCGACAGCCGGAGCGCATTGGGCGCATGCTACAGCCGCACGCGCAAACCTGGGCTCGCACTTCCCGGCGCGGAGCCCGGGGCGCCCGCGGCCCTGCCATGTCGTGATCCAACCGGCAGAAAGACTACAAGTGTGGGGACCTGGTGTTCGAGAAGTTGAAGGGATACCCACATTGGTCGGCCTGGACTGATGAGATGCCTGAGGCTGCAGTGAAGTCAACAGCCAACAAATACCAAGTCTTTTTTGGGGGGGGATCCACGAGAAGGAATTCCTGGGCCCCAAAGACCTCTTCCCTTAAGAGAAGTTTGGCAAGGAGAAGTTTGGCAAGCACAACAAGAGGAAAGGGTTCAGTGAGGGGCTGTGGGAGATGGAGAACAAGCCTACAGTCAGGGCCACTGGTTACCAGCCCTCCCCACTCCTGCACAGAGCCCTGCCTGCCAGGCTAGTGGGTTAACCCCAGGGCTAATCCAACAGAGTCCTCCCAGCCGGAAGTGGAGCCTGAAGCCAGTGAGGGTGATGGTGACAAGAAGGGCAATGAAGAGGGCAGCAGCGACCGAGGAAGGGAAACTGGTCATCGATGAGCCAGCCAAGCAGAAGAATGAGAAGGGCACGCTGAAGAGGAGAGCAGGGAACATGCTGGAGGACTCCCCTAAATGTCCCAAGGAGTCAGGAGACCATGAAGAGGAGGACAAGGAGATAGCTGCCTTAGAGAATGAGAGGCCGCTCCCTGTAGAGATGGAGAAGAACAGCGCCCCTTCTGAGCCAGACTCTGGCCAGGGACCTCCTCCAGAGGAAGAAGAGGGGGAGGAAGAGGCTGAAGTCCAGGACATCAGAGATCATGGAGCCTGTAGCCACCAATGTTTCAAGAGGAGCCCCTGCCCCTTTCCTGCTGCTGTCTGGGTGCTAGTGGAGAAACTGGCCATGGTCTGCAAACTGGGAGCCCTTTTTCCTCCCAACTCACCCTATTCCTTCACTCACTGTCTCCTCTTTAAGCCCACTCCTGGAGATTGTCTTGGCCTCCACCTCCAGCTCCCTTCCCATATACACCCTGTGACCTGAGTCAGGGCCTTGTGCCCCAGGATGAGATGAGGTCTTTGTATCTCCTTAATTTGTTTCCTAGGGCTTCCACCTCTTGATGCCTCTGCCCTGCTGCAGGCCTTCTAGACTTTTGGGGTGGGCTGGGGCAGCAATGGAGGTGAAGAAATATAAGTGTGGGTTCATGCGTGGCATCGGTTACCTGAGCTCCTGTCTCCAGCCCCCACCTATGTTCGCATCTGCCTACATTCAAGAAACAGGACACTGTGGAGAGGGGCTCCCATCCATGCATAAGTCCTTGCTGATTTTGGGGAACACTTTTCCCTGACCCCAGGGATCAAGGAATTGTACTTTAACATCTAGACTTTGGATTTTCCGAGGCCTAGGACCTAGAGAGAGCTGAGAGCTGAAGGATCAACTGATTTGTATTGAGGAAATGTCTCTTTAGATCTCAGGGCA
>NW_021618466.1:0-6604 GCF_004785775.1 Grammomys surdaster | reverse complement strand
CCTATTTTAAGAGGGAAGCTTATTTTGGCTTCCGATCTCAGAAGTTCCTATGCATGGTTGGTGAGCTCACTGCTTCAGGTCTGTGACAAGGCAGTGCATCCTGTCAGATGTGCCTGCTGGGGGAAGATTCTCACTTCAAGTCAGCCAGGAAGTGAAGAGAGACACAGAAAGGGTGGGGCCCCAGCAGCCCCTTCAGGGCACAGCCCCTCCATGGCTCAACTTGTTCACACTCAGCCACACTCCTCAAACTTTCTATTATGTAGCACCTAGCTAAAGCCCAAGTTGTTATCATTTCTTCTAGGCTCCTCCCAACAGTTACTTGGCAACAGACAGGTAGGAGTCTGGTTATTATAAAAGGACTGTTTGGCTGAACTCTGGCCTTACTCTCTCTGGCATCCCCACCCCCACTTCTGTCTCTCCAGGTCTTCCTAGCTGGCCTCTTCCCTTCTTTCTCTCCCCTCTCTCTTTCCCTCTCTGTTCCCTTTCCCACACTCCCTTCTCATGCCCCCAGATACACTTGGTTTTATACTAGACCCGTATGGCTGGTACCTCAGGGAGAGACTTCTCAGCATGGGCCCACTGTGGCACCCCCTCCTGCAGCATCATGCCACCACATTACAAAACACATCCCACGCTTTCAGTGGGTCTTTGGAGGGCATGCGAACCCAACCTATGCATGGTCGTTGATAAGTGACTCATTCTCTCCAACTCGACGCTCCTTACGTGTAGGTTAGGGTACTAATGCCACATTGTGGTCGGTGTGTCCATCCCATGATAGAAACACACATATCCTCAGTCCCCTTCTGCACTGAAGGTCATAACTCTCCAGGGTGGGTAAGAGGCCCGGAACAAGCCCTGCCCCCACCGAGTAACTACACTTGGTGCAGTTCACATGCCTCTATATTTGGGGCCCGTTCTTTAGAAAAGTTAAGGTCGGGCACTCCTAAGGGCTGGGTCCACAGAAGCACTTCCTGCTGTCAGGACCAACTGTCTTTCCACAGTTGAACTATAAACTAGGCTTATCAGGAGGCTGGATAGAGCCCGGGGAAACAAAACAAGAGACTGATTTGGTGGGTATCCTAATTAGGGTTTCCTGTTGCTGTGCTGAAACACCAGGACCAAAAGCAAGTCTGGTAGGATAAGGTTTATTTGGCTTGTGCCATCTCTGATGGAAGTCCTGGCAGAAACAGACAGGGCTGGCACCCTGAGGCAGAAGCTGAGGCAGAGGCTAGGCAATTAGAAATCTTTGTTGTTCATCTGAGAGATAATCCTGCTGTATCTTTGTTTGCTTGTTTTGAGACAGAGTTTCTCTGTGTAGCCCTGCCTGTCTGCTAACTCACTCTGTAGACCAGGTTGCTCTTGAGCACACAGCAGTCCACCTGTCTCTGCCTCCTGAGTGCTGAGATTAAAGGCCAATTGTATCTTTTGATTGGAGGCAGAACTTTCAACTAGAAGATATTCTTTTTTGTTGTTGTTGTTTTGTTTTTTGTTTTTTTCGAGACAGGGTTTCTCTGTGTAGCCCTGGCTGTCCTGGAACTCATTCTGTAGACCAGGCTAGCCTTGAACTCTCGAACTCAAAAATCCGCCTGCCTCTGCCTCCCAAGTGCTGGGATTAAAGGCGTGCGCCACCACCACCCAGCAAAGGAAAACTTTTTAGCAGCTGTGTTTAATTACTTTAAGAATTTTAGCAAACATTGGTGAGTTTCCTTGGTCTATATTGAATAGAAGGGGAAATTTGTTCTGTCCAAGCTGAATTGCTTGCCAGTGATTCCCCTTGCCCGCCCCAGGGAAGGTTTTATACTTTTTTCAAAGATAGTGTGATGTGTTTATAAATATATAAGAAAGAATATGTTCTGTGGAGGTGTATGGTGAGGTATGGGGGAAGGGGATGTCTCAGCGGACCCATGCTGAGGCATCCCTTCCCCCGAGGGACCAGTCACACAACAGTACAGTATAGAATAGAGTCTATTCAGGGCATGGGGAGGGGAGTTAAGAGGGTAGTAGAGGCAGAGAGAGAGAGAGAGAGGAAGAAGAAGAGGAGGAGGAGGAGGAGGAAGAGGAGGAGGGGAGGGGAGGGGAGGGGAGGGGAGGAGAGGAGAGGAGAGGAGAGGAGAGGAGAGGAGAGAAGAGGAGAGAAGAGGAGAGGAGAGGAGAAGAGAAGTAGAGGCTGGGCATGACCAGTGGAGAGAGGGGGAAGGGAAGAAGGAAGGGGTGAGGGGACAGGGAGAAGCAGGAGGCAAGAGAGGAGCAAGAGAAGGAGGGGGCAAGCAGCCCCATTTATAGTGAGTCAGGCCTACCTGGTTGTTGCCAGGTAACTGTGGGGGTGGAGTTTAGACAGAATGCAACATAGTGGGTTTTGAGTTTTCCAATTATACAGACCACGGTTTGTTTAGGAGACATAAATCGTAAAAGAGAAAGAAGTGGAACTTTCTCTTTTCCTTTGGTCTCAGCCCAGGGGAACTTTCCCACTTCTGTGGGGCAGCTGAGAAAAGGCAAATAGTAACCTGGGGGAAGGATTTCCCCCTCCCTGTGTGCATTCCTTTTAGAAGGCAGTGGGCTCTGGATGATAGGCCAGGCACCTCCCAGTCTCCACCTCCCACTGTACCAACTCCGACTGTGCTGGAGACAAGTGACAAAACATGCTCCTGGAGTGGAAAGGCGGTGTAGTTTTTTGTTTTGTTTTGACTTGTTTTGGTTTAGTTTTGGTGGTGGTGATGGTATGGTTTCCTGGGCAACCTGACAGAAACAAGAGATTCAGGTCCCCAACAGGAGGGCCACAATTCTTAAGCTGCCATGGGGCTCTCACACCAGTGAAAGCCACTGATCAATACAGGAAAGCAGAATTGACAGAAACACATAGAAAGACGGACAGACACAGTAAAGGCAACCAGGAGTGGCCACCAAACATTCTTATACCTGGACCGGCATACAGAACCTAGTGTCATCTCACATGGTTCCCAGACACTAAATCAATAATTATGTCTAATCTGTTGCCTCTACAATTGAATATGCTTTTATACCATTTTAATTACATACGAGTATTAAGGTCAGTTCTAGATTGAGGAACTAGCAATACAATAGATGCAAATAGTCAAGGAACAAGCAAGACAATAAACACAAATAGTCAAAGAAAAAGCAAGGCAATAGACAAAGTCCTGTGATCACTTCCTTGATCACTGTTTCAAAGGGCTTATCAGGATGACCAAAATATCTGAGCATACTTCGCTGTCGTAGCCCAAAGTCATTTTCATGCCTGAAGACTGCTTCTTAGATTCCTGCCTAAAATTACTTCCTTGTCATGGCCCAATGTCAGATTCCTGCCAAGAAGCCCCAAAAAGCTCTCCACAATAGCACAACTGATTCCATAGAGGAAGTACCATTCAGGCCACGAAACTCAGCACCTAGACAGTACCACTTGCCAAAATGAAAACAAAGACAAAATCCATCAAAGTTGTACTCCACAGTTCTGGGAAAGTCTACTAACCTTGCTCTTTGGCTTCTGTAGTTCTGCTGCTGCTTAACTGTTCTTGTTAACTGAAGTGTGTCAATTCAGAAAGATCACTCTTAAAAGATCACTCTAGGGGCTGAAGAGATGGTTCGGTGGGTAAGAGTGCTGGCTGCTCTTCCAGAGGTCCTGAGTTCAATTCTCAGCAACCACATGGTGGCTCACAGCAGTCTGCAATGGGGTCTGATGCCCTCTATTGGTGTTTCTGAAGAGAGCAATGGTGAACATATAAAATAATAAAATAAAAGTAAAAAGCTTATTTTTAAAAAAAGATCACTCTGACAAACAGTGTTTAAGAGCACTGGTTGCTGATACAAAGGACATACATTTGATTTCAGCACTCATACGGTGGCTCACAGCCATCTGCAACTTCTTTTGGCCTCTTTGGACACCACATACATGTGTGGTACACAGACATACATGCAGACAAAACACCCATACAGAGGAAGTAAAATAACAAAGCAAACAAAGAAAAATGCCACAAGCCTGCTTCTGAGGGCCTCCTGGGGCAAGCTAGGTGATACTGTGGGGGAGGGGGGGAGGCTTCCTTGACATCCAGAATCCAGCTGGAGCTCAAGAGGGATCTTCAAACCTAAAGGTGGAGCCAGAGATGCTCAGCAGAGACTTGGGCATCCTTTCTTCCTCCATCCTGGGTTGATGGATGATGGAGGACACCCTGCATCTTTATCACATGCACCAGAGAAGAACTGAAATTTCTCAGCAGCAAGGGAAGTGTTCTCCTGGCACTGGGGGAGGTTACTTAAGGACCATTCCTCACAGTTCCCCCTGAAGCCCTGGCTCTCTGCCTCTCACGATGACAGGCTTGTTTTAGTGACAGCCCTATGAAACTTGCCCCAGTCTGGTGTTCCAACCTTTGGTGCCAAGTTCATTATCATGTTCTGTAAGGATCCTCTTCTCTGCCAGCTCAAGAGAGCTCCTCAAACTGTGGGTAATGTCACATGAACGAGGAGGCTGTGAAATATCTGGCAACAGTTAAACTTCCTGGACTTGTAACAGCCACGAAGTTTGTATGGAGCCAAGAGGACACTGGATCGGAGATATTCCTAGCAGCCTTGACCCATGTTGCATTATGAACGTTCACTACAGCCTTGCTTCTGAGCACACACACGCACACTTCTCAGTGCACGGACTGCACTGCTCTGTAATGCTGCTGTGTGCTACTGAGAACACCTCAGATCAGATCTGAGACTATTATGTGTTTGAATTGCAGTGTTTTTACTGTGCATCTAATGTTTTCTGCTCTTATAGAAACATAATGGTTCAGTCACAGACAGCAAAGACTTGTAATATCTTCTTACATTGTTCCTCTGAGTTGAGAGATTGTTGGTTTAGTATGAATTTGGAACCTGAGCAGGAATCCTCACTGGAAACACTGTCCTGACTGTTCCACTGAGGCCGGCCTGGAGAGGTGCATTCTGCTAGCATCTCAGATGGAGCAGATCAGAGGGAAGACTGCCCACCCATCCTCTGCTCCTACACAGCATCCATTCCCCCTGCTGCTGCTTCCTTTCTTGCCATCAGAACCACATTTCCAGACTCTCATTGTTGAGTGAGGACCAGTGGCTTTCAGGAAACTTCCATGTGTTTGGTGTGTGATAGGGTTTGTTGAGACAGCCATCTTTGTGGACTGAGCAACTACCAGGTGTTGGTTTCTCCAGTGACACACAGCTGGGGTTGAGGGTGGGGAGGAGGAGGAGAAAGAGGAGGAGGGGGGAGAACACACTCCTTCCACTGCTGAGACTCACTGCCCCAAGGACCTAGAAACCATCAAGTTCTCTTCCTCTCAGGTATGAGACACTCTTGTTAATATGTAATGTAAGCTGAGTTAATAAACTCTTTTTTAAAATGTAACTTTATTTGTGCTTTGTGTGTATGGGTGTTTTGCTTGCTTGTATATCTGTGCTGTGTGTTTACAGAGCATGTGGAGGCCAGAAGAGTGTGGCAGTTGTCTGGAACTAGAGTTAGGGATGGCAGTGAGTTACCATGTGGGTGCTGGGAATCAAACCCAGGTCCTCTGGAATGGCAGCTGGTGCTCTTAACTGTGGAGCTATCTTCCCATCCCTGGATACATTCTTTTAACCCATATACTCGTCCTATCATTGTATTCCTCTACAGCACCCTGACTAAGACAGTGTGTAGCTATCAGAGAAGTCAAAGTTTAGATTGGATTGTCAGACAAACAGCACATCCATCTCACAGATACAAACGTTTGTATTCAGCTTTAATAAAGAGCAAAATTACATGTATATCAAAGAATCTTTTTTTTAAAGATTTATTTTATTTATATGAGTACACCATAGCTGTCTTCAGACACACCAGAAGAGGGTGCTGGATCCCATTACAGATGGTTGTGAGCCACCATGTGGTTGCTGGGACTTGAACTCAGGATGTCTGGAAGTGCAGCCAGTGCTCTTAACCGCTGAGTCATCGCTCCATCCCCAAAGAATCATTTTTTTTTTAAATTACTTTATGACCTACTGTCAGTAAATGTTTGCTTTACCGACCTGTTTTATAGGTCTCTGTACCCAGCTTGAGCTGTAGTTTAAAAATCAAGTTGACACAATCTAGAGTAATCTGAGAAGCAGTTCAACAGGGATCGCCTAGATGGGAAAACCCTGTGCACACATCTGTGTGTGGAGGGGGTACTGATACCCTTAATAGATGTGGGAGCCCTAAAGGTGGGAGGCACCATACCCTGAGTTTGGGTACCAGACTGGATGAAGAGGGAGCAGTGGGCATGCAACCTGAACTGATTGCTCTCTGCTCTGGACTGCAGAAGGGTGGCCAGCTCTCCCAAGCTTCTACTCCACTCTGATGGACTGTAATCTGGAACTGAGTGTAGATACACCCTTTCTCCCCCAAGTCAATTTGTCAGGGTGTTTTACCACAGCAACAGGAAATGAAACTAAGACATCTGTGGTCATGTAAACATTTCTCAGATGAAAAGGAATCAGGTGGTAAAGACTTAGGAAGCCCTGCAATAGGCACCTGGGCATCAGGTCTTCTCAGCATTGCTGGGAGCTTGCCCAAGTCTGATGGTCTACCTAGGAAATGTTAGAAGCCAGAGGATATACAAGA
>NW_021618465.1:0-17117 GCF_004785775.1 Grammomys surdaster | reverse complement strand
GCTTTGCATTGTTTTTGTTGTTATTGAAGACCAGCCTTAGCCCACAGTGATCTGATAGGATGCATGGGATTATTTTAAATTTCTTGTATCCATTGAGGCCTGTTTTGTGACCAATTATATGGTCAGTTTAGGAGAAGGTACCATGAGGTGCTGAGAAGAAGGTATATTTTTGTTTGTTTGTTTTAGGATAAAATATTCTAAAGATATCTGTTAAATCCATTTGGTTCATAACTTCTCCTAGTGTCACTGTGTCTCTGTTTAGTTTCTGTTTCTATGATCTGCCTTTTGCTGAGAGTGGGATGTTGAAGTCTGAGAGTGCTGTAGACTATGGGGACTTTGGAAGTTGAACTAAAGGTACTTATTATTATACTATGACTAGGTATGGCCCCCATAGTCTCATGTGTTTGAACAATCTAACTGGAGCCAGGGAGTGTAATGTGATGGGCTATGGAGTGGCACTTTTAGGAGGTGTGGCCTTGTTGGAGTAGGTGTGTCATTGTGGGTGTGGCCTTGTGGGAGGAAGTGCATCACTGTGGATGTGGGTTTATATCCTGCTCTTAGCTCCCTGGAAGCCAGTCTTCTCCTGTTTGCCTTCAGAACAAGATATAGAACTCTCAGGTCCTTCTACACCAGGCTCCCACCTTGATGATAATAGACTGAACCTCTGAACTGGTAAGTCAGCTTCAATTCAATGTTCTCTTTATAAGAGTTGCCTTGGTCATTGTGTCTGTTTACAACAGTAAAACCCTAACTAAGACAGAAGTTGGTATCAGAGACTGGAGTATTGCTGTGATAGGCCTGACCATGCTTTTGTTTGGAAGAATGTGCATTTTGGGACTCTGGATTTGGAAAACAGTGGAATGTTTTATGTGGGTGCTTAATTGGCCATCCTAGTGGGAATATGGAAGACCTTGTTGTTGAGAGCAATTTCAACTTTGCATACGTAGCCTAAGAGATTTGAGTGGAGAAGAATTTCAGTATGTGGCCTAGAGACTGTTTTTGTGGTATTTTGGCAAAGATGTGGCTACTTGTTGCCCTTGTCTGAAGAGTTCAGGTGAGGATAAGGTTAAAGAGATTTAAATTGATTGCATTGATGAAAGAAGCCTCAAAAAAGCCCATTGGAGACTTTTTCTCTAATTAATCCTCATGAAGTGCATTTTGAACAAGTGTAGCAAGCTTAGAAAGGAAAAATGTGAAATTTGTGGTTGGAGTATTAAGGTGCACTGAGAAGTGAAATGGAGCTGAATCCTGTGGTCCAAGAGATATTAGATTGAATCAAGTGATTGTTGACCTTGGGGCAAGATCCCAGCCAGCTAAGATTAGATACAGGCATGATAGTGTAAACATTTAATCCCAGGAGAGTGAATCAAGCAGCTCTCTGAGTTCTGAGGCCAGCAGAGCAAGTTCTAAGAAGAGAAAAATCTTAGTCCAGAAGTGATGGGCCATACCACTAATCCCAGTGCTCAGGAGACAGGAACACAGATCTCTGAGTTCCAAGTCAGTCTGCAGAGCAAGTTCCATCAGAGCCAATCAAAGGAGTTGGAAAACAGAAAGCTAGTGATAATGTGAAATAACAAGGGGGATGTGTTCTAGCCCCAGCAAGCAGCAGAACTTGGCAGTTTTCTCTGTACCACTCGTTGCCCAGGGTAAACATGTTGGCTGGTGGAGTAGAAGCTAATTGGGGCCAGGGAATGTAATATGACAGTTTATATATGCTTGGCCCAGCGAATGTCACTATTAGGAGTTCTGGTCTTATTGGAGTAGGTGTATAACTATGAGTGTGGCCTTTTTGGAGGATGTGTGTCATTATGGATATGGGCCTATAGTCTTACAGTCTCAGAAGGGGTATAGATTGATCATCCTTTGAACAAGACTCTGTTCCACCACCTTGCCTTCCAGTTTCCTGAGTCTACATTTTAAAAGCATCTTCCCATATGATTAGCCTTTGTTTTGTTATTTTTTTTTGTTGTTTTTCTAGAGCTATTTCAGACCCTCCAAACGCCTTTTCCAATGCTTCCTAATCTTCAGAGTCTCTCAGATTCCTGGGAACTCAGGCAGCAGGTGCTTTATGAATTTTCTTTCTGTGTAAAAGACCACACAGATGCAAACACACACCAACGTAACCCACTAAACAACAAAAAAAGCACACAAAATTATGGAGTCCATTTTATTCTGGTCAACTACTCCTGAGCACAAGGCCTACCCTAGAGAGTGGGTACCAGTGTCACTGTATTTTGAAGAAAACTTATAGATCCTCTCCCCACAGGTATCATTTAGAAATATTTTCTTGATTCAGAGTGGCACTTTGTCTTCCTCTGTCCTGATATTGGTCTTGCTTTAACTTGTGTGTGTCTTGTGGATGTAGTTCCTGTGTGCAGCAGCTCTGTTGTGTCTGGAAAACACTATTTTCTTTGTGTATTCCATCATCTCTGGCTCTTACAGTCATTCTAACTCCACATCCTCATGGATCCCTGAGGGTGTGATAAAGGCATCCCATTTAGGATTAAATGTTCCAAGGTATCTCCCTCCCTGCACATTGTACACCCATGGGCTTGTGTTAATTACAATCTGCTGCAAGCAGCATCTCTGATGTGGGATGGGCAAGGCACTGATCTATGGGTATAGTAATATGTGATTAGGAGTCCTTTTGCTGCTGTGTTCCTTTCATAGAATAGTAGTACTGGGTTTGCCCTTAGGGTTCTTGACCCCTCAAGTCTCAGGTCTCAGCTTCTCACAGTGTCTGGTATGGGTTTTATCTCATGGTGTGGGCCTTGTCCAACAAAAAGTAAATCAGTTTATTACTCCTGTAGACACTTGTGTCCCTCTTGCACCACGATGGCTTATAGACAGGTTGCTATTGTCATTCCAGTGTCTGTAGCTGGGTGTGAATATGGATGACTTTTCTCTGATGCTATCACGTAGAGTACTTTCCAACCCTATGAACTCTAGCCAGTAGGACTGAAACATCTTCTAGTTTGGCTCCAACTCAACTTCTTCAAGTTGTGGAGGGTACCCAATTACATTGGCAGTAGCCTGTAGTGTTTGAGGGATCTATGAGAACCCCTTTGACTAATGAGTCCACAAAAATGTAACCGACTCCTGGTCCTGGGGGCAGGTTACTTGGTAATGTATGATATCTAGTTGGGCCATTATTTTTCCCATGATATGGTAAATTCATTAAAATTCCTTTTATATATGTGTGTATTTTAGGGAGTTTCTGTGGTAGGAGGTTTCCATATGGCTTCTAGAAGGTTTTTAATGTTAGCTTTGCTTCTCCACAGTCCCTCCTTCACTCTGTCCTTCCATCCTCTTCTCCATTCAGTACTACTATTAGAGTTTCCTCTTTATCCTTTATGGTACTGAATTCTTTTTTCCCTTCCTTGGGAGATCCCCTCCTCCCTCCTGGTCCTTTATTAGCTATCTAACCTTTGTGATTACTCTAAATGAGATGCACACCCCTAACGTTCAAATGCTAACATCTCCATAAAGAGCTAACATGCAACATGTATCTTTTAAGGCTTGGGTTTTGGGTCTCTCTGGATGATTGCTTCTATCTCCATCCATTTACCTACAAATATCACTTTCTTTAACAGCCAGAAACTATTCCATCATATGAATATGCCACATATTTCATTATCCATCATCAGCTGATGGACAGCTAGTCTGTTTCTAACTTCTGACTATTATGAATAGAACAGCATTGAACACTGATCAGAAAGTGTCTCTGGAGTAAGATGTAGAGACTTTTGGGTAGATGTCCAAGCATGGTGTAGTTAGATCTTGGGGCAGATCAATATTCAGGTTTTTGATAACCCTTACCCTGAATTCCAGAGTGTCAATCCCATTCTGCAGTCTCACCAGCAATGACTCCTCTTTCTCTATATGTTCCCCAATGCGTGCTGTCATTTGTGTTATTGATCTTGGCCATTCTGACTTGGGTAAGACAATTCTCAAAGTAGTTTTAATTTGTGTTTCTCTCATGATTAAGGATGTTGAACACTTTAAAAAGTGTCTTCAGACCCTAGAAATCTTGGGTTTCTTCTTGTTCGGCTGATGTGAAGACAGCAGGTGATTGCAGCTAAGAAAAGAGAAAGACTTGGCAGCACTCAGAAGTCGAAGACAATTTCATTGGTTCAGTTAATTTTCTATTCCATGATTTGGCGATATTCCCTGCCCAAAAATACTCCTGGGAAATTGACGAGTATTAAGTGTGAGTAAAAGACATAATAGTTTGGAACTGAATGAAGACATGGGTGTCCCTGTTGAAAGCAACCAGTTAACAATTTCTGTGGTAGAGTTGTCATTGGAAGAGTAAGTCCATTTCAAGAGTACATGGAGGAAGCAGTGGCTTGTTCCAGGAAGCCACTGTTGGCCAGCATGCCTAATCAGGGAGAAGACTGCTATTTTTATTTCTATTCTACATGCAACAAAGGTGACAGCTGCCCATTCCGTCACTGTGAAGCTGCACTAGGGAATGAACGTGTCTGCACTCTATGGCAAGAAGGCCGTTGTTTTCGACGGGTGTGCAGATTTCGCCACATGGAGATTGACAAAAAACGAAGTGAAATTCCTTGCTATTGGGAAAATCAGCCAATGGGATGTCAAAAACTAAATTGTGCTTTCCATCACACCAGAAGTCGTTATGTTGATGGAGTATTCCTACCTCCAAGCAAAACTGTGTTGCCTAGTGTGCCTGAGTCACAAGAAGAAGTAAAGGCAAGCCAGCTCACAGTTCACCGGAACAAGATGTTTGTTCACTCTAACCCCTCCCTTCAGCTTCGGAGTGAAATGAAAGTAGGGAGTTCAGGAAATATTCCCATCTCCACACATCCGACTGTTATAGTCAATATTGCAGATGATGATGCTCAAGATGATGAAGATGAAGATGATGGTCAGTTTTCTGAGGAGGGCGATGAAAACAAAACACCTGCCCTGCAACCAACTCCTCACATCCATAATGGATAACAAGTGGCTTCTGCCCGAAAACCTGGAGTCCGTTTAAAGCAAGGTGAATGTTTGAATTTTGGAATAAAAACTCTTGAGGAAATTAAATCAGAGAAAATGAAAGAAAAATTTAAGAAGCAAGGTGTCTCCTTGGGATTTTCCAGGGTTTTACATCAGTCTCAGTCCAATCCAGGCCCTGAGAAGAAGGTTCAGACAGTGGTGAGGACGGTAACTCTATCAAGCAAACAGGAAGAGCCCTTGCTTAGACTGACTCTTAGTGAGAGACTGGGGAAACGAAAGCTTTCAGGGGATGGTGACTGGGATCCCCCTTTAAAGCGAAGCCTTGCACAGAGGCTGGGTAAAAGAGTGGAAGGACCAGAAACTGACATTGATAAAGCACCAAAGAAAATGCGAGTTCATAAAGTCGGTGAGATTCACGTGAAGACTTTAGAAGAGATTCTTCTAGAAAGAGCCAGTCAGAAACGTGGAGAACTGCAAACTAAACTGAAGACAGAAAAACCTTCAGGAGCTGATAATTCTCCATCAGGAACAGGAAGTTCTTCTTCAGTGCAGATCAAAACCTTCTCTGAGGTCCTGGCTGAAGAGAAACATCGGCAGCAGGAAATGGAAAGACAGAAATCCAAAAAGGATACACGTTACCTCGGGCTGAGAGAAGATACTGAAGTGAAAAAGACAGTGAATCTGCCAACTGTTGCTGTTAGCAGAGGACAACTAGAAGAGCCTGCAGGAAGAGCCAGGTCTATGTAGGAAGTGCGTGTTAAGATGCTAGAGGAGATTAAAGTGGAGAAGGCCCTGAGGATGCAGCAAAGCTCTGAGAGTAGTGGCAACTCCCGACCTCAAGCTGAGGCTGCCTCAAGGCCAAAGAGGCTTCTCCATATCCCCAAGAGAGCAGGTGCAAAAGAAGAGAAAAAACTTGAACTTGAAGACAGTGGTGATGCTCCTTCCCAGAACAGTGTGTCCAAGACGGAGGCTGTTGAGACTTCAGATGAGACCATAAGTGACCCCACAAAACTTCCAGCCAACAGATGTGGCACTGTCAAAGAGAAACACACCGAGAGACAGCAGGGGAGAGGAACGTCACAAAAGGAGAAACCAGCCTTGTCATCTGAGCGTGGAGATGAGGCTTCTTGCTCTAACCGAGTGGTGGGGAAGCGGGAGCTCACTCCTATATCTGGCATCACTAGGCACCTGGCAAAACGGCTCCACGTGGAGTCATCCCAGAGAGGGGAGGTAGAAACCAACCCCAAAGTAAATGTGAAGCTATCTGTAGTCGAGGTTGTCTCACTTCCCATATGGGCTTCCAAAGGCGAGGCTGTGGAGGTGCACTCTGCTCCCATCGCAGAGGTGAAGCCCTTCAGCTTCAGCAGCGCCCTGCAGGGAAGCCCCACCAAGAAAGCAGCCCCACCAAGAAAGCAGCTGTGGCTGTCATCCATCTCCACTCTGAGGATAAATCAATCACCATGTCTGAGATAGAAAAATCGAAAGACAGTTCTGTGCTGTTTTCAGCCCAAGCTTCTTGAGAACCCATTTCTCCAGAAGGATCTGGCCCTTCCTCATCCCAGAGGGCAACAAATCCATTCTGCCTCAGCTCGGCCCCGATGGGAAGCCTCCAATCTGTGTAAGATGACTTGGATAAACTAATATGGGAAATTTCAGGGGGCGAATTAGAAGCTGGGATGGACTTGGATCCTGTGAAAGATGAAGATGACCGTCTGCTTGAGCTCTCAGAGATGATTGACAGTTTAAGCTGAAAGGGATAATGAGGACACTTTAAAAAGTATACCTCTAAAGTACCTGTGTGTATCCTGGATTCCCTAGGGTTGGATCTTTTACATCCCTTGATAAATAACTGTTTTGTCCATTTGATACCAATGTTCAGCATTTTTGAGAAGAAAATTCTGTAATGCCCTTCTCTCCACATGAGACTGAGCCCCAAATAAAATGGTGCCCATGAACTCAGTGGTCCTTTAAGTGTTTGTCAGTGTGGGCTAGCTTCCCCTGCTGTATTTATTTATGAATTGTCTTAAGTTTATCAGCGTTTAAAATGAGGACAGCTGCTAACCTTTGTGGACCAAATGTCATGCTGCCACTAAACAAAAGACCCATTCTAGGAGGGGAAAAACCCTCAAGCTGCCAGTATTGATCGACAGACTATCAGGACACTGGACTGGACTGTCATAAGGATGGCAAGATGCTCTGGGAGGTATTGGACACCTCCAGTTTCTTCATTTCTGGATTGAGTTCTTGTTTTTCAATGCTGGTCTTCTTCATATAACCTCAAGGTTTAGACTTGTGAAGGAACAAGTCTGATGCGGATAATAGTGTTGACATGAGACACTGTACTGAATTGGAAGAAGGAATGAGAAGACTTTTTCATTGTGACACATTCTGTACATGGTCACTTGGTTTCTCAAAGGGAAATCCTGGATCTCCTGTCATGTTGGCTCCTAAGGAACTGCTGTTGTAAGCGGCTCATCACGAGTTGAAGTTCATGTATCCTTGTAGGGAATATGGAAATGGAAGAAAGCCATGGGACAGCCAGTTCAGATTGGGAAGATTTGGATGATTCTGCACGTGCAAAAATGACTTGAAGTTTCTAGATAGACACTTGTACCAATCCATCTTCGGCTGGCTGAATGTTGTATGATAGCCCTTCTCCAAAGCAGAGGTGGAAGGTTCTGGTTTCACGACATTTTATAAACACATTTCCTTTGTTAAACTGGCCTATAGACTGTAGGTCTCTTTTGTATATAACCTTTCTTCTTTTTCTTTAAATAAAAACATCTATTCATATTTAATGCCCTGTATTAGTCAATGATTTGTGTTTAACATTATTTGAACCATTTGCCATTAACAAAAGAGAAAGGAAAAAAACTGTCTTTGGCCATCATTGTTTCATGTTTTTAGTATTCTCTGTTTAGTTTTATTCTCACTTTTAGTCATGTTATTTTCTTGATGTGTTTTTTTCTTTCTTTTCTTTTTTTTACTTATTGTATCCCAGATACTAACTTGTGTAAGATATGTAATAACAATTTCCCCCTGTTCTTCAGGCTTCTGCTTTGTTCAAATTGTGCCTCTTGCTGTACAGAAACTTTTAAGCTCCATGAAGTTCTGTTTATTAATTGTCCTTAATGGCTACATTATTGTGGTCCTTGAAATCACTTCTCTTTTGGTAAGAGCTTCACCTTAAAAGATAAACAGAGTCTGCTACAAAATCCAGGGATCAAGTGTGTTTTGATGACATCAGACAAATCGCCATGGAAATTTTTTAAAGAATTAAATGTTTGTTCTATTTAAAAAGCATATTTTAAAACAGATTATTTGAGCCACACTAAACTAAAGTTTCTTTTCTCAGAACTACCTTCTGGGGTGTTAGACTTCCATATTGTTGAGGTTGTTAGAGGACCATATCTAAGAACCAAGGTGGTAGGAATGGAGGCAGGAATGATGGGTCAGAAGCACTGTGCTCTACCATTCCTGTGGATGTGGAGTCATTGATGCTTTACAGAAGAATCAGAAAAGATTCCCTTGTCCACAGAAATACCAAGCCTAGGAGGAATAGCCTATGAGTTGGGTAATAAGATCAATATCCCACAAGATGAAGGCAGCCAGGATTCTTAGGACTCAAGCAATAACAGGATATATTGGGACTCATGTAATAGCAATGTTTAGAGCTTGTGGCATGTAGGTTTGGGGAGGCCTGGCTTATCATTAAGCTAGATGCAAAGTCTTTAATGAAAGCAACAAATACTTTTGAGCCAGCTTCTATCCCGTTCAAGGCTGGGAGATGTTCTGTTCTTTTGGACTCTGTCAAATCCTCTCTCAGGCTTCTTCCTTTGCAGGTTGGGTTAGTCAGTGGGTTGAGTGTTTATTTATGTGGCCCACCTCTTGACTTATGTTTGCTTTCTCACTGCAAACCTCTGGCTGTTTCTATGTCCTGGGAAGTTGATCAGATTTTCAGGTGTGTTTCTGGGAGGATAGGCTCTTGGGTTCCTGACCCTACTCTTTGCTGGCTTTGTTCCTGTGGTAACAGCATCCTTGTGACACGTGGGAGTCTGCCTGCCTTTGGGTTGTTCAACCTGTGCAGATATGTCACATGCAGCCCCAGTCGCTGAGACTAGTGGAAAATGTACAGGCTGGGGCATTTTGGTTAGAGACTAGAAGTTCTTGGCCTGTAAAGAGACACTGTGTAGAGGGGCTTCAGAATAGAAAAAAAACAAGACAAGACAAAACAAGACAAGGCAAGCAAGCAAGCAAGCAAGCAAGCAAGCAATCAAATAAAAACAAGCACTAGAATGGAAATCTTAGAGATGGTGATGCCTTTGTCTTAGGGTCAGCAAACCTTGTGCTAATGGTGCCTGTTCGTAGAGCTCAGACCTCCACATCCAGCACTTGGATTCAGTCTCAGCTGCTGCCTGGGAATGCATCACCCTTCCTATCTGCCCTCATCTGAGTCCCTATCACCTGCTCTTGCTGATTCTCATTTCTAAAGATCTGCCCAGTGTCAGTCCTCCACCAGCCATGCACACTGCTTCCCTGGACCCCAGCAGGTTCCACTGTTGACCAATGCCCCTCTCAACCCTCTCTCCATCACTTTCACAAATACCCCTGGATCCTGGTGCCCTCTGTATCAATCCTGATTCCGTTTCCATTGGTCCAACTATCTTGCATATCCCTATGACCTCCTGCTGTGTGGTCACTCTGTTTAATGGGGGCAATAATCATAATGCCATATGGAAGACACCTTAACTAATGTTGGGAACAATGGATTTGGGGTGCCATTCCCAGCACTGTCTGAATCACACCCAGTGTTATGTGGGAGTCTAGCTTGAAATGGACAGATTCCACAGTGGAGGCAGAGAGGGTAGTTCTAGGGAGAGTGAGATACATTGGAATGTCAGTCTTCTCCGAGGCCAAAGAAAAACACTGAGTTCTGACAATAACTTTCCCTTTGACATCTTCTCTAAAGTGTCTGAGACAAAGAATAGAAGGTTTATGGCTCATCCTGAGGTACAATCTTGCACAAGACTTGATGTTATTGGGTAGCCAGTGAGCAGAACATGGTACCCAATCAGCCCCTGGTACATATTTATTCTTATTATTTCTTATGCTTGTATGCTTTCAGTGCCTCAGACATTCAGAATGCTCTTTACCATGCTCTGGGCAGTGTGGCAAAGTGGGGAGAGCATTGGGCTATGAGCCTGAAACCCTTTCTAAGCCCTATATAGGCAATTATGAGTTTTGAGTCTTTGGGCAATTTATCTAACTCTCTGAAGTTTGCCTCTGCACTTGTCAAGTTACAATGAAATCTGATTTTGTTCTTATTATCCAAGCTGGCATGGTGGACAGATATGATAACAAACCAACATGTTTTATATATAGCCATTTAAGAGGGAGAGTCAACTGATTTGTGCCACAGATGACTCTCTCTCACTGGCTATGAGATGCCTGTTATCCAGTGGCCATTAGTAGGTTTCCTGTTCTTCCCATGAAGCCTTCATTTCTCAGTCCAGTACCTCAAGAAATGAAAATATGAAGAAGCATAGTTGTGCTTTTTATTGAAGTGGTTCTGCACTGAAAATTCTGACACTGTGCTCAACATGACACTAATAAGTTTTTCTGCTTTGAGTAGTACTTCTTACACAAGCGCTAAGGGAACACAGTTAAGGAAAACCCAGTAAAAAGAAATCATAAAGGAGAAGGATCATAAACCACTGGTGTGACCTTCTGCTGTCCTCGGGTTAATTTGACAGCAAGGATTCTAGTTTAGAATTTGACACAAGGATTCTCATAATATAACCTTGTTCCTATGAATGGAATATTAAAAGGCACACAGCCATGCATCTAATCATCTGGGTAAGCAAGAGAGCAGAAGAACTAGAGAAGAGCCTCCCTCTTCATTTCCAAGGCACACAGGAGCAAAGCCTGGGGGTAGACACCACCCTGCTGGCATTGAGTGATCTCTCCTGAAAGTTGTCCATGAACCTTTGGCTAAAATTCTGCAACATTAACGAGTCAGTGGCCTGGCATGGACATCAAACTGAGACAATGAACTATTTTCTAGACTAGGGCTTGGTGACTTTGGAGATATGGAGATATTGGTAAAAAGTGACTATCAATACAATTTACCTAGCAAACATATTTCTCATAATCTTTTTTAAAAATTTTTCTCAGAAAGTCATCAGACTATCTCCAGTCATCAGTGGCACACCAGAGAAGACAAGAGGATTAGAAGAAAAGAGGCAATGAATGGAAGAACTGGAGGAGTGCTCTTGAGGATCCTGAGCTCCCTTGTCTCAGGATGCCCTTCTACTTGGACACCTTTTTCTCCTCAGAGGTATATATTTTCTTGGTGTACTGGCTGATTTTATGTCAACTTGACACAAGCTGGAGTTGTCACAGAGAAAGGAGCTTCAGTGGAAGAAATGTCTCCATAAGATCCATTTGTAAGGCATTTTCTCAATTAGTGAAGAAGGTGGAAAGGCTCATTGTGGGTGTGTCATCCCTTGGCTGGTAGTCTTGGGTTATAAGAAAGCAAGCTGAGCAAGCCATGGGAAGCAAGCCAGTAAGGAACACCCCTCCATGGCCTCTGCATCAGCTCCTGCTCCCTGACCTGCTTGAGTTCCAGTCCTGACTTCCTTTGGTGATGAACAGCAATGTGGAAAGTGTAAGCTGAATAAATCCTTTGCTCCCTAACTTGCTTCTTTGTCATGTTGTTTGTGCAGGAATAGTAATCCCAACTAAGACAAATTGGTACCAGCATAATGGGGTATTCCTATGACAACCTGCTGTGGAAGGACTTTGGAAATTTGTGCTAGAAAAGCCATCCAGTGTTAAGAGTACTGTGGCATGTTGTATAGGAGCTTGAAGACAATGTTGAGAGTACTGCAAATTATGGAGGCCTGGCTTGTCAAATTTCAGAGGAAATATTAAAGACTATTACCAGTGCCATTGCTGTTTTGATTGTGAAGATTCTGTGGTTTTGGTTAGCTGGAGCTGAAGAATCAGCTGTAAACACAAGAGATCAGAACTACTAAAGGAAAACCTTTGTGTTACTGGGACTATTGATGCTGGTTAGCTGGAGCTAAGAAATTAGCACTGATGACAAAGAGACCAGGATCACTGAGGTGAAATCTTCTGTGAAGTGTTTTCTGAGAGCACAGAGGTTGTGTTCCAGAGATAGCCAAGGTTTTATCATGTGCTGTGGTTGGACTTGGTGATGTGTAAGAGTCACCCAGATGGAACTGATTTTGAAGGTATGAAGGGGTCATGAAGACCAGCTAAGACTCGACACTGTGAGAGGCTGCTAAAGGCCATTGGTGAAGAAGGTGAAACCTCAGTTGCAATTGATGGCCCAGGACTGAAGGAGTCATGCAAAGGAGTTGAGTCTTGGCACCATGAAGAGAGCAGATGAGAGATGATTGATGAAGCCTGTTATAGTGGAAGACAACAGTGTTTTGGAGATGCCAGTACCATGAGATGACCATCAAGAACAGCAGCAGCAGGGGCATAAAGGCAGCTGGAGCTTAGAAGACAAGGTCTGTGGTATAAAGTTCAGGCCTGGAGAAGTGACCCAAGTCCATGGAGGAGCCCAGAAGATCGTGAGTTGGATCCCAGTCATTGGACAGTTGTAGTTTGATTTTGGTTTTGATTGTGACTGTGCCTGATATTTTTCCCTCTTGAAGAAAGAAAGTATTTTAGTGGAGCCCGCATTTAAGAGACTTTTAATTGTAAAAAGACTTTGAATTTTAAGAGATTGGATATTTTAGAGATTAAAATTTTAATAATTTGCAAAGACTGTAAGACTTTTAAAGTTATGTAAATCTTGGGGATGAATAAGAAAGTAAGGGTTGAGGCTAAATAGTGTTGTGTTTGTGAGTTGACAAGGGGTCAATTGTAGTAGCTGGTTTGTGTCAACTTGACACAAGCTGTAGTTATTACAGAGAATGGAGCTTCAGTTGAGAAAATGCCTCCATGAGATCCAGTTATAAGGCATTGTCTCACCTAGTGATCAATGTGGAAGGACTCATTGTGTGTGATGCCATCCCTGGGCTGGTTGTCTTGTGTTCTATAAGAAAGCAAACTGAGCAAGCCAGGGGAAGCAAACCAGTAAGCAGCACCCTCCATAGTCTCTGCATCAGCTCCTGCTTCCTGATCTTCTTGAGTTCCAGTCCTGACTTCCTATGGTGATGAACACCAACCTGGAAATGTAAGCTGAATAAACCCTTTCCTCCACAAATTGCTTCTTGGTCATGATGTTTGTGCAGGAATAGAAACCCTGAGTAAGACAGCCAGGAAGCCAAATAGGACAGACATCCAGATACAGCGAATCCATTTTATACTTCCAGGTTGGTGTTGATGTGAATTCAGGGCTGGAACTCAAGCAAGTCAGGAAGCAGGAGCTGGTGCAGAGGCTATGGAGGGATTTTACTTACTGGTTTGCTTCCCCTGGCTTGCTCAGCTTGCTTTCTTACAGAACCCAAGACTACCAGCCTAGGGATGGTACCACCCACAGTGAGTTCTCCCACCTTGATCACTAGTTGAGAAGATGCCCTAAAGCTGGATCTCATGGAGGGATTTTCTCAACTGAAACTTTGTGATCTGTGTTAACTCCAGCTTGTGTCAAGGGGACAAAAAACTAGACATCTTGAAACACAAACACATTACTACGAAGCCTCAACCCTTACTTTTTTATTTATATCCAATATTTTTTATAACTTTAAAAGACCCACAGCCTTTGCAAATCTTACATATTTTAATTGCAATCTCTTTAAAATATACAGTAACGTTTAAAATTCAAAATGTTTTTACAATTAAAAGTCTCTTACCTATGAGCTCCAGTAAAACACTTTCTTTCTTCAAGAGGGAAAAATATCAGGGCACAGTCACAATCAAAAGCAAAGTCAAATTCCAGCCATACTCTGTCTGGTTATCCTATTCACGATCTTGGCTCCTCCAAGGGCTTGGGTCACTTCTCCAGCCTTTCCCTTTGTATCACACAGCTTGTATTCTAGGCTCGATCTGCTTGTCCTCAACTGTTGCTGTTCATGGTGGTCATCTCATGGTACTGTCATCCCCCAAACACTGCAGTGTTCTGCTAAAATTAGGATTCACCAGTAGCCTCTCATAGGCTCTCTTTATGGTGGAAACCCTCAACTCCTTTGCATGACCCCTTTAGTTCTGTGTCATCAATTGCAACTGAGGCTGCTCCTTCTTTCCCACTGACTTTCTGTGGCCTCTCACAGTGCCAACCTCAGCTGCTCTTCATGATCCCTTCATGCCTTAAAAACCAGTAGCACCAGGGTGACTCTTATACAGTACCAAGTCCAGCAACAGCACAAGCTGCAACATTGGCTATCTTGGAACAAGGCCTCTGTGATCTCAGAAAACACTTCTCAGATTTCACCTCATTGATGCAGGTCTCTTCTCAATCACTGCTCATTTCTTACCTCGAGCTAACCAGCATCAATAGTGCCAGTAATGCAAAGTTTTGTTTTAGTACTTCTTCTATCTTGTTAATCACAGCTGATTCTTCAGCCCCAGGTAACCAGAATCTCAGAATCTTCACAATCAAAGCAGCAATGGCCCTGATAAGGTTCTTTAATCTTTCCTCTGATATTTTGCAAGTCAGGCCTCCATCTTCTCCACTGATCTCAAGGTTATCTTCCAAGCTTCCATAGAACATGCCACAGAACCCGTACTACCAGATGCCTCTTCTAGCCAAAGTTCCAAATTCCTTAGACAGTCCTCCCCAAAACATGATCAGATTGTCACAGGAATACCCCACTATGCTGGTACCAGTTTGTCTTAGTTGAGGTTACTATTCTTGAAGAAACAACATGAGCAAGAAGCAAGTTAGGGAGGAAAGGATTTATTCACCTTACACTTCCACATTCCTGTTCATCACCAAAGGAAGTCAGAATGCAGGATCTGGTGCAGAGGCCATGGAGGGATGTTAATATCTTGCTTTCCTTGGCTTGCTCAGCTTGCTTTCTTATAGAACCCAAGACTACCAGCCCATGGATGGTACTACCCATAAGGTTCCCTCCACTCTTGAGCCCTAATTGAGAAAATGCCTTACACCTGGATCTCATTGAGGAATTTTTTCAACTGAAGCTTCTTTCTCTGTGATCACTCCAGCTTACGTCAAGTTAACACAAAACTGGCCAGCACACTCGGCTTCTGAATGACCTTTCAGCAACAGCCAGGGAAAGAACACTTCAAATATTGGGCTGGCTCAATCAGCAGCAATGTCTGTTTAGGAAACATTATTTATCTCTGAATTATTTGGGGGATTGTCCCTCATTCTTCCCTTCTGAGCTCTGTAGTATGATTTGAGTATATTGATCCTTAAACCTCTCCACAAATCCTCCTATGGTAGACCCACAACTAACAGGGAGAATGTTAACTGTTGAAGTCAGTATGACCTCTTCCCACTGTCTTTTCACTTTATTTTCATTCAGGAACAACACATTAGAGAAACGTTGCTAGCCATGGCTAGATTTTCATGCACCACAGTCCTTCTGATTACAGGATGTCTATATTCCACATGTGTCTCCTGTGTGAAGGATTCTCTGGTTATCAGCAGGTTTACAGTTTGACAGGTTGAACCCAGAGAGGTTTCTGCACTGTAAGAATAATCAGAGCCTTCTCTGCACTGTTGTGTAGGGTCCACTACATGGCTTCCATACAGTTTCCAAGGCTACTAACAGTCACCTGGCATCTATTCATCCATCCCCTGTAGAGTCTTGCAGTTATAGCTCTGCTATTATTATTATATTTTTTTCAAAAATGTTTTCTGGAGTTCTCTGCTGTTTTTGTAGTCCAGCAGAGTGTGCATTACTCATTTCAGGATGATGAGTAACCTACATGGTAACATCAGGAGAATCTATGATCATGGGTTCCACGCCTCTCTTCCCTGATGTGAAATGAGTGTGTTGGTCTGAAGCACTATTGTGTGGAGTGCAAGAGATAAGTTTTTTTTCATGTCCCATGTATGGTAATTTTGTCCGAAGCAATTATATGCATGAGAGGCAAATCCATAAGAAGAAAAAGTACCAACTCCGCTGAGAAGGAAGCTTTGTCCATCGCACAGACATAATTGCCCAGTGTGGTCAACCTGACACCAGGGCACTGGCTCATCAATCCATATGTAGGGCTTAGTGTTTGTTTAGCTCTTCAGAGATCTGAAATTCAGCAGCAGATGGAGACAGGTCAGGCTTGGTACATGAAAGTCTTGATTGAGCCCATGTATAAACCACATTTCTGCCAGTATGCTGACTTTGATTTTTGGTCCATTGTAAAAAGAATTATGGCTTAGAAAAAAGTCTGACTCCTCACAAAACAGATCATCATTGCCACTTAACTACTGAATTATTCCTCAGCTGAAGTTTCTTTATTGTTGTTGAGCATGGATGATAACTATCTTTACATCCTTTGACATTTTAGAGAGATCTATCCAGATACTTACGTGGGACATCAGTATCTTTATATCCTTGGATGATTTGTAGAGATTTATCCACATTCTTCTTACCTCAATTACTTTATCAATAATTTCCAAATCATTTGCTTTCCAAGTCTCTGAAAACCATGCCAATCATCGGGTTACTACTCATCAATCAGTGAATAATCAAACCTCTGGATATCTCTCTCTCCAAACAAAATTTAGGACCATGCATGCTGCATGGAGTCCTGGCCACTATGAATATTTTCTTTGGCTAGTGACTTTAAAGATTATTGGAGGAAGGGGTTGAAATGCTTCAATTCTACACAAGTGGGTGATTCCTGTATAATGCACATAACATCAGAAAGCCATACTCTAGTCTTCACTTTTTCAGTCAGCTGACTATATGTCACACTACACAAGGGTAGAAAAGCATGCTTGACAGCAAAGGGCAATCTAACAGAATTATAAACCACTGGCATTTGGACAAGTTTTTCATGTAAATTGTTTATGGCCATATTTATACTGAGAGTATGTTGCCATGTGATAGTAGATTGCTGCTGCCACTGCCTATTTCATACCTTGGTGACTTAGATAACACCAAACTCAATGGGCAGTTGAGATTGCATGGTAACTTGGAGGTCCACGGTCAAACATTCACTTTCCACTAAAGCACAACAACAGACAAAGAGGTATCTTCACAGGTGAG
>NW_021618464.1:0-1065 GCF_004785775.1 Grammomys surdaster | reverse complement strand
TATGTTTGTTTAATTTGTTGTATAGTGTTTTTCTGCTGGAATATAGCAAATTTCTTGGACATTCCACATGAAACAATGAAAGATACATGGCCAGATGGTACAAATTTTTATGGATGAAACCAAACACACGTCCTAACTGAAATGTCACAGGTAACATGATTTCAGTGTTGTCAGCAGTGTTGTACTAGGCATTAACTCTGGAAGTACTAATGTTCTGCATCGCACGTATCTATACTGTAGGCTTTTTCAAGATGTTGTATAGCGCTTTTCTGCAGAAATCTAGCAACTTACTTCAACATGCCGTATGAAACAATGAATTATACATGGCCAGATGATACAAGAGTTTATGCATCAATGCAAATACAATTCCTAACTGAAATGTCACATATAATGTTTTTTAAGTCTTATGAGGTGAATTGTACTTCACTTTAGCTCTGGAAGTTTGAATGCATTCCAATTCATTTTATATTAGGTGTGTTTAATTTGTTTTATAGGGCTTTTCTTCTGGAAACTAGCAACTTTCTTGGACATGCCATATGAAACAATGAAGTATACGTGGCCGGAGGGTACAATCGTTTATGGTATAAACCAAAAAACTCCCTAACTAAAATCTCACAAGTAACGTCATTCATTGTTTACAGCTGTGGTGTACTGGCCTTTAGCTCTGGAAGTAAAAATGTTTGCAATGTGCTTATCTTTAGAGTAGGATTGTTCAATAAGTTGTATATTGTTTCTCTGCTTGTATCTAGCAACCTACTTGGACATGCCGTATGAAACATAGAAATATACATGGAAGGATGCTAAAAGTGTTTTTGTTTTAAAGCAAACAGGCATCATAATTGAAATGTCACATGTAACAGGATTTCAGTGTTTTCAGATGTGTTGTACTTGCCTTTAGCTCTGGAAGTACGAATGCATTTCAATGCAAATATCTTTACAGTAAGTTTGTTCAATAAGTTGTATAGTGCTTATCTGCTGGAATCTAGCAACTTACTTGGACATGCCATATGAAACAGTGAAGTATACATGGCCAGACGGTAAAAGTGTTTATGCTTTAAAGCAAAC
>NW_021618463.1:0-3790 GCF_004785775.1 Grammomys surdaster | reverse complement strand
TGTGTAAGAGGAAGTGTGTGTGTGAGATAGTGTGTGGTGCATGTGTAAGAGAGAATGTGTGTGTGAGAGTGTATATGTGTGAGAGTGTGTGTGAGAGACAGAGTGTGTATGAGAGTATATGTGTGTGAGAGAGAAAATGTGTGTGTAAGAGTATGTTTGTGTAAAAGAAAGAGAGTGTGTGTGAGAGAGTGTGTGTGTAAGATAGAGTGTGTGAGAGTGTGTGTGAGAGAGAAAGAGTATGAGTGTGAGAGAGTGTGTAAGAGAAAGAGTGTGTGTGAGAGAGTGTACAAGAATGTGTGTGAGAATGTGTGCATGTGTAAGAGAGTATGTGTGTGAGAGTGTGTGTGTAAGCGAGTGTGTGTGTGTGAGAGTGTGTTAGAGAGAGTGTGTGTGACAGAGTATGTGAGTGTGTCCATGTGTAAGAGAGTATGTGTGAGAGAGTGTATGTGTAAGAGAGTGTGTGTGTGAGAAAGTGTGTGTGTGAGAAAGTGTGTGTGAGAGAGTATGTGTGAGAGTGTATGTGTGCAAGTGTGTGTGTCAGTGTGTGCATCTCCGTGGGGGGCTAGTGTATAGTAAACAATCCAAGTTCAGTCACCATGTCCTGCTAAAGCACTAGGTTCTGTAGCTCTGCTACAAGATTATATATCTGAGTTTAATGAACATACATTTAAAAATCACTGAGATGGGTGAGAAGGGAAATGGAGACGTGGCTAGAAGAGTCTCTAGTAGAGACAGACAAAGGCATGAGAGTGGAGAGGAAGAGGCAGCAGGAGGTGGGGGATAAGAGAAAGGCGGCTGTAGTTGGGGTAACTGCAGTGACTCAGAGGCCAGAGAAGTGAGGAGTCTTAAATAGAATGCAATCACAAAGTAGGAAAAAGGACATACTTTCCCCTTTTAACTAAACCACCTCTGTTTCCCTACAGCTCTAGGTTTCTTTGTTGTTTACTGATTGACAAACTTAGAGAGGAAGAAAGGGTAGGCTGTGGCTAGAAAAAGAATCAGAGACACAATTAGAGACTATGTATGTGTGGTGGATGGCATGGGGGGAGAGAGAGAGGGAGGGAGGGAGGGAGGGAGAGAGGGAGAGAGAGAGAGAGAGAGAGAGAGAGAGAGAGAGAGAGGAAAGAGAGAGGAAAGAAGATAGGAGTTGGATCCCTCAAGGCAGGACAGAAGGAGGTGTGGCCACTGTGTTGCACAGGTAGAAACACATGAAGAACTGCCTTGCTAAGAACAATACCAAGTCAAATCTGCAACAAAATTTCCCATCTGTGGTTTCTACAACCATGGCAGCCACTCACCCACAACCTGGTACCACTGCGAAGGGAATTATTTGCTTTAAGGCCTTACTCACAGCTGCAGAAAAAAGTGGAAGAGGGCAGAGAGGAATAGAAACAACCTCCAGGCTGGGGTTTCAGAGGAAGAAACCCAGAGTGCTGGAAATGAAGAAGCATGGAGTTGCCTGCAGGACCCGTGAGCACATGAATCTGAGCCTAGGTTTCTGCAGAGCATATGATCCTAGAGGCCTGATACTCCAGGGCTATCCTTGGGCCCTGGGGCTGAGGTGCGAAGGCTTCCCAGAGGAATAAAAAGGTAGAGTCCCTCCATAGCATACCAGCACAGTGGTGCTGAGGCTGTTGTAAGATGAAAACAGTACACTGGGGACTACAAGGGCATAGGGTACTGTGACCAGCATTCTGTGGAAGAGGACGTGTGTCTGTGCAGGACGCTCGGAATGTAGCTGACAGTAAAGAGATGCTCTGTGGGATCTTGGTGCTGTTTCAGTAGAGAAGAAGAGGAGATAGTAGAGTTTGGATGGAATGGACTCAGAGCCATGGAGTGCCCTAGAAGATTGTGTCTTCTCTAATCAGCTTGTTCACTTGCCATTTCAATCTTTTTAAGTTTAAATCTGTACCCTCGCATGAAGTTCTGTGCTTGGCATCAGGGATAATATCCCTTCCACTCTAGGGCAACAGAAAAGATTTTGGACAACAGGCGTTGACTTACCCTACTCCGACAGTCTTAATCCTGGATTTCTGTGCTAGGTGTCACAAAGACTCTAATCAGCTACAGGTAAAGTTGAGGTTAGGGAAGGGCTGCTGAGCCAGCTCTGACACATAGAGCTTATATTGTTAGAGCTGAAATGTGTCCTGCTCATCACATGCCTATGGTAGGGTCCTAACCCTTAATCTTTCAGAGTGTGACTTTATTTGGAAATGGGATCTTTGTAGATGACGAGGTTAAAGTGAGGTCATGGGGATGGGCCCTAATCTAATATGCTCATGATCTAGACACAAGTATAATTTAGGACAAAGAAATAGGCAGACAGGGAGACCGTGTGGAGACTGAAGTTGCAATGTGTGAGCCAAGAACTAGCAGAAATTGCCCACACACTGGAAGCTAGGAAGTAACCCTGACTTCTAGGTCTAAAACTTCTGGCCTCTAGAACTTTGAGAAATGTATGATGTCTTTGTCATCTTGCCTGTTATTTTGTCAACAAAGTCCTAGAAAACTAATACACAAACTACTATGGGTTAATTGTTTTGTTCTTGTTTTGTCTGTGTATGTATAGGTAGGTAGATGTGTGTCTTGCTATGTGACCCAGTCTGGCCTTGAACTCCTCTTGTCTCAGCATCCCGAGTGCTGGGATTATAGATGTGTTTTTGCCTGAATGTATTTCTGTGCACCATGTGTGTGCCTGGTGCCTGCAGAGGCCAGAAAAGGGTGTCATATGCCTTGAAACTGAAGTTACAGAAGCTGTGAGCCACCATGCAGGTGCTAGAAATGGAACCGGCTCTAGAAGCCAGTGCTCTCCACTGCTGAGCCGTCTGTCAGCCTCTTCAGTAGGGTTTGAACTACACAGCAGACAGGAAGGCTCTGTGAGATCCTCTTCTGAGATGCTTGCCTACCTTGTAGCTTCCATCTAAAGGGCCCTCCAGTACAAGGCGGGTTCAAGCAAGACTCTTGGGGAAAAACTTTTTAATCATGACACCCACATCTCCTGCCAACACTGTCTCCCTGTCCAGCCAGCATTCTGTTCTTCATTCTAAATCCTTCCATCTTGAGGTGGGATCTCTTTATTTTACAGAAGAGTATCAGAGCACAGCAAAGCCACAGCCGGTATCCCTTCCCGTGCTCTGCATTAGACAGGGCCCCTGCAGGGTGCATGTAGAAGTTGCCAACTCACCTAATAGTCTCCAGCTACAACAGCTATCATATAACCAACCCCTCCTTGAGACACTAGCCCACTCTCCTGAGACAAGCGTGGGTGAGATACATGAGCTACTTCCTGTTCTTAGGCTCCATCGCCAGTGGCCCACCATTATGTAACACCATTGTACTTGAGATTATATTAGGTATTTTTTGTTGTTGTTGCTGTGAGGACAAAAAAAGGAAGAGGAGGGAGAGGAAGAGAAGAAAAGGAGGAGGAGAATAAAAAGGAGATGGAGAAGAAGAAGAGTTTATTTTGGTTCACAGTTGGAAACTGTAGTCCATCATAGTGGAGAAGGCAGGGATATGAGGTATCTGGCCATACTGTGTCCACAGTCAGGAAACAGAGATGAGGAGAATGGAAGAAAAGAGGTTGAGAAAAAGGAGGACGGAAAAGGAAGATGAGGAGGAGAGAAAAGGAGGAGAAGGAGGAGGGGAGGGGAGGAGAAGGGAAGGAAGAGGGAACAGGAGGAGGAAAGAAGGGAGGAGGAAGGAAGGGGGAGAAGGAGGAGGGAAGGGAAGGAGGAGGCAACTTTGAATTGGCAAATTCTTACTAGAACTTGATATACATCTCTGTGCTAGG
>NW_021618462.1:0-1249 GCF_004785775.1 Grammomys surdaster | reverse complement strand
ACTGTTGACATCACAATGGCCTGTCACCTTGACTACCAAAGCATCCTCAGAATTCAGTAGTTGGTTTACCAACTGCAGTGTGCGGTTTGACGTCCAGTGTCTAGTAGACAAATGAAAATTTCACATCCATTGATTGGTTCTCGCTGCCAGACTCCACTGTAAAGGTATTTCTATAATAACTAAATTGATTCTTACGATAATCTAATGGAATCAGGAAGTGTTTATTCTCCAGATCTTGTAAACTAGCTTTTAACTTGGCAGTGGCTTCATGAAAAGTTACTCATTAGCCGTATTCAGTACCAATCCCCTAAAGAAAAAAGTTACCACATAAGAAGATGTATGCTCAGCTTCCAGAAGTACACTTTCTATAAGTCTTCAAAAAATACCAATCCTGGACATGAGAGAAGATTATTTTCTACACTTTCTAATTGTTTTTACCCACTATGAACACAAACTTTTGTTGAAAACTGGTCAGGCTTCAACCTAAAATCTGTAAACTCTCTGGTTTTCAGCATGTTATTTTTTCCTCTACATATCTTGTGATTTTTTAAAAAAAAGTTCTCAGTATTGTAATGTTCATTCAGATAGAAAGAAATCATTTTCTAAACATGCTCATTTACTTTTAATTTTGAATATCATGAACCTGAGTTGGTATTATTTGGTAAAATATCTTTATATTTGATGAGACTGATGATTATTATTGGCTGCTGTTCTTCCTGACTCCTCGAATCTCATAGGTCTTAAATGCTTTCTACATAAAAGCTGGTGTCTCCCTACAGATTCTTTGAAAGATATATCATATTCTTATAGGAGCAACAGGCAAGAGGCAAAAGAAATGACCCCTTTTTCTGGACAAGATCAAATTCACAAATATTTTTTGAATGATAGAGGGTTTATTTGTTTATTTGTTTTTCTGATTGACAGAGACCTAGTTTATTATAACAGCTTTGTAAGCTTGGCTGAAAATCAAGATCACAAAAGCAGAGAGATATCTTTGGTTTAAGTGGTTTAGAGTAATCCAATTATACCTTCAGAAGACAACATATACCAGCTGCTTATTTCTAAGTTTTCACCATTTAAGACAGTTTGGTGAAAGGTCAATCACATTAAAAATAAATTTCTGAAGGAAACAGACACATAAGCCAATATAGGAAAGGCTAGGGTATTCACATGTGTAAAAAGCAGTCTAAAATTTTTAATTGTGATTAATTTTTTAATTTCTTACTATCCTTCCCATTAGAATATCATT
>NW_021618461.1:0-11250 GCF_004785775.1 Grammomys surdaster | reverse complement strand
TGCTCTTGCAGAAGACCTAAGTTCAGTTCCCAGCACCATGAGGCGGCTCACAACCATCTATAACTCCAGTTCCAGGGGATCTGCCACCCTCTTCTGGCTTCCACAATACTCACACAGGCAACTACCCTTACATGTAAAATAAAAGGAAATATTTTTAAAGGATGGATTCTGATTGTATCTTCTACCCTTCTTCCATTCAAGAGCAGAATTGTCTTTTCAAAGTTTGTTCCTAGTATGCTACTTATGATGAGTACTTATGCTACTTAAATTATGAGTAACTTCATTGTATCTGCCTGTCCCTGGATATAAAATATATATTTTTGTTCTCCACTGCGATCTACTTGGAAGAGACAATAATGTGTACATTAACATATATTTTATATTCAAATGTTTAAAAATCACGGAAAACAATATGTTAGCTAAGAAACACTCAGTAAAAGTTTTAAAAATTGAACCCAATGGAAACAAAATTCTCAGACAACTTTCAAAATGTACTTGGGCCTGCTCGGGAAGCCACAGATGGGAAGTAGAGAGTGGCTCTTATCCTTGACATTTCAGGAGGGAAAGAGAACAGAGAGGAAAACCATTATAGAGGTCCTGAAAGAAACTTCTTCCCAGTCGCTGTCTGTCAGCTATTCCAGATGGCCGAGCAGTGCTTTAGTGGAATTTATAGTATTTTAAACGGACCTGAGGAAAACAGATGGGATTCTTATTCCGAAGTCACACAGAGTAGAAAGAAAGAATCTTTCTCTCTCTGTCTGTCCCTCTGTCTCTCTGTCTTTGTCTATATCTCTGTCTCTCTCTCTGTCTCTGTGTGTGCATGTGTACATGTGTTTAAAGTCTTTGATTATGTTGCCCACCTGTGTGCCTGACTTCATGAATAATGCTATGAGATACCCAGATTTTCTAATACTTCACTGGTGAAAGGGTAGTTTATAAGTAAAGTTAATTTAAAATTCAGTTGAAACCTGTTGTAAACATTATATATACATAATGTTATATACACACACACGCAGACATGGATATTAATGTAATAAGGTTTGTTAGCTATTTCTTCATGCTGCATCTGAGATTTTTTTTCTTACCTTTTAATTCTTTAATTGGTGGGGAAAAAAATGAACCTGATGAAGACCTGAAGGCTGTAACGTTTTGGCATTTGCTGTGTGCGTTCAGGTTGTTAGTAAGGCAAGAGTTTTGTTCTTCAGGCTCAACATTATGTCAAAACTTCAATAAGCTCCTGCAGTTGGATCCAGACCACAGGACCACCTGAGTGAGTGTCTTGGGGATCTGGCACTCCTTTAGTTGATTCTTCTACTTTGGTTCTCTGCTGTCTTCAGTCATTTCGTGCTGGTAGGATATCAACACTAGGGAGAGGACATTGGTGAAACACTGTATGGCATGCATAAAGCCCGCGGGTCAGTTACTATCACTGAAAGTAAATGATCCTGGATATGTTTCTCTTCTCTGGTTGGTTCTCTCCCTATGTGCCTGTACTGAGAGATGCCTTGTGCAAACATCATGGACCACCAGTTACGGCACATCTATTATGTGCTTTGCTATTGTGTACATTACTTTGATTTTACACCAGCTACGCCAGGTAGTCTTATTCACGATAGCACCAATAGTATTCTGAGACTCAAGGAATCGACAGGCCCAAGACAGATCCTGGCCACACCCTGACCATCAGATCCCAGAGCTAAGTGCCCTCCCTGTACCATAAGTGTTCAGCTCAGGACTTCAAAAGGTAAAATCCGGCTATCCTCCTTCTTCAGTCACTCTGAGTAATAACTGATGCAGTAATGCTTTCTGCAGCTATGTGAGGTTCAATCTAGGTATACTTCTCTCTGGTGCACTGGTTCCCAGGCCAGCCAGCCCTTCCCAGAGGTCACCAGTCCTCGGGTCCTCTGTGTATTATCAAGATAAGGTACTTTGTTATGCTTAGAGCTTCTAGGTCTTACACCTATCTCCATTTAAACAGGACACAACTCCTAAATCTGCCCCAGTTCTTGCAAGAGGCAATGTGACAAAAACCTGTTCTCCAGAGACAGTCTATGCACTGATTGGCCCTTGATCTCACCACTGAGGTCCCTGGTGTCAGCTAGCCCAGGGATCCTGGGAAGATTCATGATGAGTGCATCAAAGTGCTTCCCACGCTCAGAACAGGGCACCAGTGAAGGAAACTGAACTGGTTGTTTATCAGGAATCAAAGCAAAGATCTGGATGCCTGGCAGGCTGGGAGGTGGCTGCGGAGAGCATTCGATTTCAGGGTGCTGAGTTGTGCTGTCTGCGAGACCAGATACGTGATGTGATCTGCCCTTGAATCCCAGCATTTTGCAAACCTGTCCTATAGAACAGTATACCCTGAAGGTAGAGAACTTCTCTGTCATATTCTATAAATAAATGTTCCTAGCATTTCTTCCACTTTGTCACAATATCACAAGATGGGAGCTGTATGTCTTAGACTGTCCCTAGGCTTTAGGCATGTTTTATCTAACGCGCACGATGACTCTGTAAGAGGCAGTGGTGTATCCATTTTATGTAGAAACTTCTAGAACTCCAGTTTAAGACTTGCTAGGTCAGTATCTAATAAGCAGCAGACCAAATATTTGAATGCAAGGTTGCCAGGCTCCAAAGCCCTTACCCCAACAGTTTTCCACTGGAAAATTTTTCTGTGGCTGGGCACACACTTACTGGAGTGTTGTTGGAACCAATACGGCATTTTCCAAGCAAGGAGAGAATGAGCCAGAGTTTGCAGTGTACTTAAGAGTTCAGCTTTTTATTTTTGTTTAACTTCTGAAAGGGTATTGTTGGAGCCTAGCCCTGTTTTTTATGTTTTAACTTGCATGCTTAATTGCGATGGTTGAGTTTTTAAAATCATTTTAAGAATAATTCATTTTTCTCAGAGCCACACAAGGATCCTTAAGGGAGAAGACTTGTACTTAAAAGTGAACTCCACTGTCACTCTGGGCTTTCTGAAGTGTCTTGTGAACTCCCATTGGTATTTCTGGGTCAGAGAGCCAAGGCAAGATGTTTCTATTTTAATGTGCAGGAGAGTCGTTTGGGAACTGTGAAAGGATTAGAAGTGCCCTTTCTTGAGATTTGTGCATAAATCATTTTCCAAAGTTGATGGGTCCCAGTTTCAGTGCCTTCTGGGCCAAAGGCTAGAGAATAATGTATGGATAACGACAAACATTTTGCATACTGCAAGAGGACAGTGTATGAGCGATGACAAGAATTAGTTGAGGCTCAATACCTACTGTAACTCCCTCCAATCCCCAAAAAGGATGGACTTCCAGATCCATAGAGAAATGGGAAAATGGGCAGGTAGGTGATAAGCAAAGGGGTAAACAAGTTCTAAAGACCTGCCTATCTTAGCTCCAGGATAGTGGGTGAGCAGATATTGGCTGTGCGTTTCTATCAACTCTTCTAAGAGCTGAAACTTTCTATCATGTTAGCTGGGGATGTAACAATTCCTAGCCACAGATCTGTGGTTGGCTCTAGAAAATGTTTCTATTGCAAAGACATGAACAAGCAGTAAAGTATTTTTGCTTGAAGACATGAACAAACAGTAAAGTATTTTTGCTTTTGATGAGATTATACTATTGCTTGTGTGTTTACTTTAAACTCATGAGCACCTGTAGCCACTAAGAAAGAATCTAAAATGGACAGGTACTGACTGACGTGCTTCTATTTCTTCAGCAATAGCATGATTGTTACAGCCCCTAACACAATCCCTTACAATACACTGTCATACTAAGCCACTGTTGTATGCCATGCTCCAAATGATACAGTCGAGAATCCTTAATGTGTTGTTAGTGACAATAGTGCAGATTTAGGTGCCATGCTAAGAGACAGGTATTATTTGGTCTACTTTGTGCATAAGTTCCAGTGAGGCCAAAGGCCCATGGTCACATATCTAACTAGGGTGGCATCAGATTCAAATCTGCAGAAAGTACTTTAAAGGCCCTTGCTGCTTCCTGTGGGTCCTAGCCAGCAGTCTGGGCCTCATCGAGATCTCTTTCAGAGCAGCAAACCAGAAGCTGCATCTCTTTTTTTAACAAGTGCCCCTAACCTGGCAAGCTGGTTCTCACACACATCGCTCTGTACTGCACTCTGGAAATGTGAAATTACTGTAAACATTGGGTCAGTGAAAATAACTGTCTCTTTTACGGACATTGTCCAGAAGCCTTACAGTAAACGCCATGAAGCAAACGTGTGAAACTGCAGCCATATACTGCCCTCGCTTCTGGTCATCCCGGTGGTGGGGGGGTACTTAGATAACTCCACGTGTCCATTTCATCACTTCCGGCTCCACATGGCTTGTATAAATGGTACCTCCTCTCAAAGTAAAACAGTAGCAAGAAAAAGAGAAAATGAGCAAGACGGAAAAGCGGCAGAGCGCTCACTCTGCTCACACAGGAAGGTTGTCGGGCTACGAATGTTTCATTTGCACTGAGCTATGTGACTTGGAGAACAAGTGTCGAGCGCTCACTGTTGTAGGAGTAATCCTACTAGGGCCTTCTCTATTTTTCCTTGTATGAAGAGAATCTTTGAGAGAAAGGGACACCATCAGCATCCTGCCCATATGTATGACAAACAATACACTCACCACACTCTTCTGCCTGCAGGACAGATTTAAGGCATCCAGTCAAGACCATTCACTGACTCTTGAGATCAAGGACTGTAACACTTCTTCACAAACATCTCATTTAATCCTTGCAGATGCGCAAGGAGAAGCTCTTCTCTCATTTTGTAGATCCTGGAGGCTGATAGAGCTGAGACACTTGTAGCCCGGGGCTGGGAAGATGAAGCCCTCACTTGCCTGACAGGTGTCACATGCAAATGGCAATAGCCTCCAAACTTTCATCATCAGAGACAAAACTGTTTTTCTTTGTACCAATGATTGCCTAGGACCCTGGAAAGAGAAAAGATGACAAGCCACTCATGGCTGAAATTAGCTTGGGAAGTTTCTATGTGTACTAGGAAGGCATCTTGGTACCTAATACGCTTTGTCTTTTGTGTCTTGTGTCACATGATCTGAAGAAGGAAAAGAAATGAGGATTGATGGACCATTTGGAAAAACATTTTAAGAAAGCCTATGGTTGTCCAAAGGATGATTAGACAAAGAAAGACTCTGCCTGCTATTCGATCAAACGTGGGAGGTGGTGCAGAAATGAGCACATTTTCCTTTGTATTGCAGCACTGAGGTGCTCCTTGTGATGACAAAGACCATTGGTTGCTATGTGCCTGCAGGTACACTTACTGGACAGAGACTCTCTGTGTCCTAGAGCTCACACTGGGGTTATTGGAACCCAGCAAAGCATGGATTGGCAGGTTTTAAAGGGCCTGTCCCTTGTCTGGGATTGCAGGCTGTTGGCTGGCTAAGGCTCATAGGGCTGCTGTGGATGTGGAGAGCGGGGCAGAAAACACTTGGCTCTTTGAGGGGCTCTGGGAGATGAGGATACTCAGAACACTGGGTGTGTCTCCTAGAAACACTGCAGCCCATTTACAAGTACAGGCCTACTTTGATAAGCTTTTGTATTAAATACAGGCAATTACATATCATATTATTTATTGATTATGAACTGTTGTATAATTTCCTAAGGCTTTTGAAAGTGACAAATAATAATGCTACAATGACTTGATATTTAACAATATCATGAATGAATGAATGAATGAATGAATGAACGCATTGAGTGGAAGTAATCCCATGGACAGGAGATATAATACAGAAATAACCGCAATACAATATACAACCTCAAATACACCTTAATGTATGGAGGAGCTCCTGGGAGGGGTGAAACCAGTAAACCAGTAACTCACTGCTGGGCAGTGTGTGTGTGTGTGTGTGTGTGTGTGTGTGTGTGTGTGTGTAGGACCTGAATGCTGATGTTTCTAGACCTAAACAGCATGTATTTTCATGATAGAGTTTGAGGATTACCCCAAGGAGCGGAAATGTACCAGGCCCTGCATTAGTGAGGATGTTCCAAAAAGACACCTTTCTCTTTCAGTTTTATAATCAACTATTGAAATCACAGACCCCAAAGAAATAGCAATTCTCCAGGAATCTGATGCTGGGAGAAGCCAAAGAGGGAGAAAAACTTTTCTCCCAGAAAGAGATTCCACAGTGTTCTAACAATTTGTCAGACTACCTAAGGATAAGAGTGAAGCCCAGATCATGGAGGATCAGTGGTGGATGGGACCATACCTTGACCATGACCTCTTCGATGAGCATACGCTTAGCCCTCTATTTAAACTTCAGTCTCACTTCAAAACCCAGAACATGAACTTGGGGGGAATCCCAGGATCTCTCTTCCCCTCTTCCCACTGAGTATGTCTCCTTTTCCTGCTTTCCACTGTTACGTTGGTTTTGATTGGCTTACTGAAGACCACTGGTGACCAAACCTGGCTTAGGTCACAGGCTGTGATCCTCAAATTCAATAACAAAAGTGTCTCTGTCAGAGAGAAAGAATCCAACTTTCAGAGAACAAAGATCTCAAGACATAAAGAGCCAGTGGTGGATGCAGTAGTCAGGGGTCTCCAGGGCACCGAGTGGCTAGTTAGCAGTAGGCAAGACATTGGGAGTTAGATACTCAGACAGGGTCACAGCCACCATGCCCCTGTTTGACCTCATGCTGTGCATGTGGCTTGGGGTGGATTCATGTCCACACACTGAGATGACAGCAAATAAGAAAGAGCCCTGGCCTGGGACCCCGGAGCTCTGCAATTAACCTGAGATCTCTTTTTCTTGGACAAGCTTCTTACAGTCTCTGTGCCTCGGTTTCTGTTAAGTATTTGGAGGGCTGTGGCTTACCAGCGCCTAACCAACCTTTCTTGCTGTACAACATATAGTTTGCTTTTAGCTAAATTTGGGGGGGGGGAAGCTCTGAAGGATTACAACACTAGAACTTGCTGGCACTTCCTCTCCATGGCTGTTTATTCTGCAACGTTTTGTAAAGGAGTCCTTATCTGCTGTGGGAAATGGAGAGCATCTCCTACACAGATTAGCATACGGAGACTTTGAAATGGGAGCTTGCCAACCCATTCCAAAGGAAACATCCAGATAGCTGGCCACAAGATCGGGCAGCCTTTATGTGAACAGTAAAGAAAACACTTTCCCTCGGTGCTTGTCACAGAAAAGGAGATAAAGGGACTGGGAGACGGATGAAAGTATCCAAAAACCATAAAAGATGGATGGATGGGAAAAGTCACACTATTAAAAAAAAATGGAAAAAATGACTCAATAGTCATGGAAAAGAAGAAGGGGTCACATACAAACTTTCAAGAGTAGCCTGGAAAAAAATAATAAAAATAAGGCTTTATGAGCTTAGTGGGAGGACTCCATTCTTCCCACCTAGGGAGAGTAATTGGCAGTGGCTGACTGGAGGTTTGTTTTGTCTCCTTGGCAGGAGCAGAGTTGTTATGGTAATATTCTGGGGCCAAGTGTCCAGTGCGGAGTTTGAATAGAAAGAGCTCAGCAGCAGGGAAAGTTCCCAGCCCCAGGTTTGCTCTTGAACCTCTGAACCCTTCACAGAGCTTAGGCTTCACATTCACAGTCCAAGAAATAATTAGTATAATGGCAGATATCACTAGCCTTTTACGGACACTGAAAAGAACTATGAGAATCCTCCGTAGGAGTGTGGATGGATGAAGTTTCTGTGCTGAGGCACTCATTGGGCTGAAGAGTAGACTTCTACATTTTTTATTGAAATTATTTTTTATTCTCTATAAATGAGTGTTTTGCCTACATATGTATAGAATACCCATAGAGACCAAAAGAGGGTATTGGATTCCCAGAACTGGAGTTGCAGATGGTTGTGGGCCATGTCTAGGTGCTAGGAACCAAACCCAGGTCCTCTGCAAGGGCAACAAGGGTGTTTAGCCACTGAGCCATCTCTCCAACACAGAAAGTAGACGTTTGACTTTAACCAGCACCACTAAGGAGTGTCTGGCTCTTTGCATTTATCAAAGTTCTTTTCTCCATTAACATTGGCTTCTCTCAAAAGGTCAGTCCAGAGATGTGGCTCCTGAAATATTTTAATTGTCCTTGAACAGGGTGAGCCTCAAGCCCTACGTAGTCAGGGTGGAATGGCCTAACAGCCACCATATCATTCAAATGGATTTGTTAAATTGCAGAATTATTCAGTCACCTAGGTTTTTCCTTTTTTTTTTTCCATTTTCTGTATTCTTTTTTAGGAAGCAGTATCTCTCTGCAATCTACAAAGTGACCTTATTCGGGATGTGTTGCCCCATCCCCCAGCAGACTGCAGTGATAAGGCTGGGTGAAAAGGGAAGACTTGTCTGATGTATAATTTGTGACTTACTCATGACCTGTTAAAAGTTGCAGCCTCTAGAACTACAAAAATAGATTTCTTTTTAGTCCCAAGTGAGCCTGACTCTCCCTCCCCAGCATCTCACCCCATTAGCACTTCTCAGGATGCTGCCCTGGCTCTGGGTGCCCTTCTCACTTTCCCCCCTGACTACACAGGTTTTTTCAAAATATGTGATAATGTGACTTTTTTTCATGATTTTTGTTTTTATATAGTGGCAAAGGAACTTGCTTAAAATTAAACCTGGATGGTAACAAGGTCTGTAATATAGTAAAGATATTCTCTCTATAAGTAGTAAAGCTTGTAAGCTAGAGGTACTATTAAACCATTTTTAACATTTGTAAACTAGAGGTACCATTGAACCATTTATTCCTGATGGGCAAGTTAGCAAACAGAACTATCTGAAACCTGTTGGGTCATTAAGTTATCACTTGAGCACACCCTCCAGCTGTGACCCCATTTTGGCATAGAGTAAAATGACCACAGCGATAACCCGGGGGCTTCCACACTGTGATTTGGTTGAGCATTTCTACATCCTGGCTTGGGGTTCAGAGGAGCTGTAACTGGATGGTGGTGGCAGGTCTCTCTCATTTAAAAGGATGCTCTTGCTTTCACATTTTGTGGCTTTTATTTTACAGTGTGGTACATTCCATGGAGAACATAAATGCTGGTTAACTGCAATCCACACCTTTAGGGCAGGTAGTTGACATTTGAAGCATCTGCTCAGAAACCCCACTCCTAGAGAGGTTAATCAGTATGTTAAATTACCTAACCCAAGAAGTCTCCACAGAGATGGCTAAAGGCTAAACTTTCTAAGTTACATATCACTATCTATCCCCCAGATGGACAGATAAAATTAGTCCAAGCCTTATTCAAGGTGATGGTTAATTGAACATATGCATACTGTTTGAGCAGGATGAGAAAATATTTAAAAAATGTATCATGTATGTTAAATGAGTGAGACATGAACCATCCATGGACTGAGCCACACTAGATAACTTTAGTAGGAAGCCCATGGGTTCAACTTAAGTTTTGCAGGACTGCTGGAAGGTCTAGGAAAGTGAAGGTCAGAGAAATTGATTTGAAGAATTCAAAAAATCAGAGGTCCAGGGATCAGAGAAGAACCTGATGCCCAACTGCCATCTCTGGGTGATTCGGAGTGGGTGCCTGGAAGCCCCTCCCCAGACCTTAAGTCGGCTGTCTGCAGAAAGCCTTACATCTGACTGCAGGTATCAGTGGCAAGTGCCCAGTTTTCCCTGTCTCATCTTGTAATTCCCACATGAGAGCATCTCACTGACACACTGTGACACAGAGCTCATGGTAGCAGGACAGTGTAAAGAACAGATTTTAGAGCTAGAGTTCCTACCCATGGGCCTTACCTGAAAGAGGAGACTGAGGAGCTGGGATGGCTTTAATTATTGCAAAGCAGCCCCAGGGCCTGCATATGCATCCGGGAAGCCCCACGCCCTTTTGAAGTGTGTCCTTACACCTAGAGCAGAACTCTCCACTAGAGTTTTCTGAAGCTATGAAAATGGTCAATATTTGCACTGTGCAGTACTGCAGTCACTTGGCACCCCGCCCTTCTGTAATAGGACTGGCAGAAATGAAAACATTCTAAAGAGGCATCTGTGGCTCTCAGTCTACCAGACAATTGAAACAATAGGCTCCAAAGAACTGGGAGTTTCTCCAGGAATCTGATGCTGGAAAAGGCCCCACCAGAGTGGGACCTTGTCTCCCGGAAACGGAAAGAGAGTTCACACAGTTCTAACAACATGTCAGACCAGCTTACAGGATGAGACCAAAGCCCAGACAAGGATAGGCCAGTAGTGAGCCGGACACACTTTGACTGGATCTGCTTAGATGTGCATATGCATGGTCTCCTATGTAAACTTGAGTCTCTCCTCAGGACCTCTAAGACTGGAGGGATTCCCTGGATCTCTTTCTCCCTCTTCCAGTGTGACCACATTGAATAAATCCACTATTAATTTGGCATTTTAAATTGGATCAGTGGGAATAGGTGAGTGGACCTGGTTTGGGAAACAGGTTATGACCCCAAATTCAATACTACTTCCACCAAATGGGAGACAGTTGTCGTCCATATGTCCTAAAGTTTTCCGAGTCTTTGGTCTGATACTTCCATTATATTTTGAAATACTGATGTGGCTGAGTACTTGAGGAAGATGACAGGACCCTTCACTGTGAAGTAGAGTTGATTTCTTGACTGTTCTTGGTTTTCACCTGCAAATACAGACATTCATCACCACTGATGTTCACCCACAGATCCTAAAACGCGTGGCCACCAGCTAACCCAAAGGTATCCACTTGCCTTCTGGAGATGTTCCTCAAAATCTTTAGAGTGTAGAACATCCTTCCTATAGGCAGACAGTAGCAGATGACAAAACACAGTCTACAAAAATATTAACATAAAACTTCAAATGAACTAGCAAACTCCACAGAACAACTAAGTTTTAAATGTGAGCATATGTTTGTAGTCATTTTCATTCATGCACAGGGCTGGAATGTGGGATAGTAAAGGAAAGTTTGCCCAAAATTCACACATACACTATGAGTTTCCTGTGTACAAAGTTATTGCTAATTTACATGGCTGAGTCTACATTCCATAGTTTCACCAAGACAGTTCCAGGTTTCTCAGAGAAACAGATTTTCACGTGCTTTGATCTTTAGGGAACTGCTGATCTCCTTCCTATATGCACAGGAATATACATACACAGCTAAGCATAAGTCAGCTCCTCTCTGTCCAGCATACAAATCCAGCTAGCATACAACAGGACAAGAAAGTGCTTCTGGGACTTCATGATTAGTAAATTAGAATATTTCTTTCCAAATTAGACAAGGAGCTATTGATGACTTACATGTTAACAGTTAAAGACAAAAATTCACACTTGAACAAATTCTATAT
>NW_021618460.1:0-15408 GCF_004785775.1 Grammomys surdaster | reverse complement strand
ATCTTATCTATTTCTGCAAAAAAAATAATAATCTTTCTTTACTTAGTCTGCTCTTTACATGATTATTTTATAGTAGTTGTTTGTGTTTATTCAGGCCAACACATAACTATTTTCTATCCTAGTTTGTGTTCACGTCTACAAGGTCATAAGTTATATTAGGTTACTTGTTTGGGATCTCCCTTGCTTTATAACTTAGACATTTGGAATTGTGAACGTACCCCTCAGAGTGGCCTTTATTATATAACATTTTGTGATTCATTTTCAACCAAGTAAAAGACTTTTTCAGTTCTATCTTAATTCCTTCTCTGAGATATTCAGTACTCATTAGTGTGCTGGTTATCCTTCACATAGCTTTGTTTCCTGTCATTTCTCTTGCAGTTGATTTCTGTCTGTACCCCTTTGCACTCCAGTAGAATACAAGAAGTTATTTCAGATCTCTCCTATATGTTGATACTTTCTCCATGTCCTAATTTGAGATATATTTTAGACCAAGCCCTAGGGTCTGCTTTGAAGTATATGTGTTCCAGACTGTTTGAGTAAAGTACCCTGAAGATATATGCCATTTCACCTAACTTTCCATTTAACTCCAATGAAACTTTGTTAACGTTTTGTCTGCACGACTACTCAATTGGTAAGAGCATCAAAGTACAGCATCTCAACAACTCACAGACATTTCTAAGATAGGGGTCAACATTTCCAGATGAAGGTAAACGACCCTAAAGTTGGGAAGTGACATCTGCACCTTACATCATCTCTCCACCACCAGTCCTACATTGCTTATTGCAGGATCCCTCATAACCCCTAAAAATATGGATAAAATATGAAAAATTATGTGGCATCTGGGTCAAAGAAGAAAGCAAGCATCACTGACTATGGAACAAGCCTATCAAGGGAGTCTGAAATTCAAAGATGCTCATAAAGACCTGAGCAGCATCCATATGTGAAGGATCCCTGTGGGATGAGTTTTCAGTCAGAAATTGCTAAGTATAATGGGAATATCCCTGGGAGGCATGTTTTTTGTTTGTTTGGTTGGTTGGTTGTTGTTCTTTGTTTGTTTTTGTTTAGCTTTTGAGTTTTTAGTTTGTTTGTTGGTCTGTCTGTCTGTTTGTTTGTTTTTCTGAACCGAAAAGGAGGAGGAGTGGAACGGAGATTGAGAGGAGATAAGATGGGAGAAAACAAGAGTGATGGGGGAGGGGAAACTGCAGCACGGCTGTATTGGAGAAAAAAAAAACTGTGTTCTAGATACAAGAGGCTCTACTAGGGCACCAAGCATTTGGGCGTGGTCACAGCCAACTAGAATAAAGACTTTTTTTTAAAGACTTATTTATTTTATGTGTGTGAGTACACCGTTGCTGTCTTCAGACACACCGGAAGAGGGTATCGGATCCCACTACAGACGGTTGTCAGCCACCATGTGGTTGCTGTGAATTGAACTCAGGAAGAGCACTCAGTGCTCTTAACTGCTGAGCCATCTCCCGAGTCCGAATAAAGACTTTCAAGTGGCTATACACTGTGTCTGAGTAGTTATCTCTGGTATGCTCCCTGTAGCCAATACCGATGACAAATTTTAGAAGAAATCATGGAAATAAGCCCATTCTCAATTGCCTCAAAAATAAAATATAACATAATTAATATGATACAAGATCACAGGATAAACAAACAATGCAGTTAAACACCTTAACAAAACTTTACTAAGGCTCCTTAGACTGCGCATGCCCCACAACGTGGACCACATTTCCCAGGGGCCTCTGGGCGGTGCCATTGGGGCTGAGATGCATGCTGGGAAAGAAGAATTTCAGTGGGTAGAATGAAGAGTTGGTCATGTAAATAATCAAAATACATTGTATACAAGTATGAGATTCTCAAAGAATAAGGTTTAAAAGAGTGATGGGCTCATTTATAGCGGATCTATTAAACTTTTTATGAATATTTCCCAGAAGTCTCTGGGACAGTGCGGACTGTGCCTTCTGGGAGGCACAATTTTGAAAAAGGTTTCACCTGGGCACCGTCAGGCTTCAGCTTAACCTTGCCTCAGACTGGTGCCAGGGATAAGAGAGGGAAGTGAGCACTGGATTAAAAATTGTTTTTTCGCCAGATGAAATCTGGAACGGCCTTCTTCAAGGATTCTGTGTAAAGGAGAGGATTTTGAAATATAAAATCAAGCAAACTGTAATCCTAGAGATATGAGACACTAACTCAAAAAAAAAAATTTAGCTACAGGAGCAACCTTTAGGGATATTAGTCGCACACTAAATGATCAGACGCTACCACATCCCAGGACAGACATCTGTGCTGTGAATACTTGGTACATGCCACCTGTGACTGATTACTTTGATGTAAGTCTTCTCTGAGGACAATGAAGTCAAGCTGTGTGAGCATCTTTATAGAGTAGTGAACAACTGTAAAGTATACATGTGGACTCTGGCCTTGTGTCTCCTTCACTATGATGAATTATGTCTCTGTCATAATTATGGCAGTGGTTGTGGCAAGGGGGAAAGGACTTGAGTACATGGCCTGTTAAGTCAATGCAGGTGAGTTTGATCTGTTTGCTTTGGCTTCTTCCAACTACAGGGTACTCATCGGGATGGGACAGTTTTGAAGCACTTTTCCTCCTCTTTTTAAACAACATTTTTTGTTGTTGTTACTTAAAACAGTTTTAGATGTGTAGAAAACTTACACTAATAGCCTATAAAGTTCTTAAACATGCTACACACAGTTTTCTCTACACAAGAGGCACTTCTTATGAGCCAATGTTTTTAATAATGTATTTGTTCTTTTTCAATTTAACAAATACTGATCATACTCTCTCTATTTTTCTCTTACCCCCTCTCTTCCAACAAGTCCCCCAACTACTTTCATGATTTCTTTTGTTCTATTTTGTGGGACTTTGTTGGGAGAGGGAGCTCCCTGCATTTAATTAGGGTTGTCTGCCTGGAAAAGGAGTTATTTACTTGATCAATGGAAAATAGCAGTGGCTAGGGAATAAAACAGGAACTGAATGATAATGATCCTATTCTAATGTATCTTTAATTAAAATTCATAAGCTGAGGATACAGCTCTGAGGGCAAAAGGATTTGAATGTACTACACGCACACATGGACACATATTGCACACACAAAGTTCCCCACTGTAGTGATATGTAATGTAAAGCCTTTGTGTCTGACTTTAAGTGAAATGTGTCAGCAAAGCCTTTGCTATATTTTGGGTCAATCAGTAGAGAGTGTGAAATTGTTTTGAGCCTTAAAGAACCTTAAAGAAATGTTGCCTCTCTAGAGAATCTGCACTTGGTACTACATGAGAGCTTGTATCTGCACCAACCTTGGTCGTAAGACCCTTCTGACAAACCTGGAGCTCTTACTTTTGATTATGTCTAGCCATGGTCAAAGGGACTGAGATTTGGGTGTATTGTCTGCTCTCATGGGCAGCAAGGACAAGATAACTTTGGTAGCTGGAACCTTTTCTGGACTCAATTAACCTTTTAGTAAAGTAACTGGAATCAGCTAGCAGGTGTCAATCTTTTCCAAGAAGACCGAACCCCTCTGCTTCTTCAGAAAATGAAGGCTTAGAATCTTGGTAAGCTTCTCTCTCTACTGCAGCACCTATGACCAACATCAATCAATACTCCAGTTATCCATTTTCCATAGCGTCTATCTCTCTTTCTCTGTTCCAGTATACCACATTGTACTGTGCTATCACAGCTCTTAGATCCCTCCTGACTTCGTTCTCAATGGCCTCTGAGGTTTCTGAAGTGAAGTACATTGTTGGATGCTTCTCTGCTGGAATTTTTCGGCTGTTTCTCATGAATTCAATGGGATTGTCAGGTTAGGGGTGGACAGGATGACTTATGTTGCTGTATTTGTTCCAGCACCATTTCAGGGTCCTTTTTTGCTACAGAGCAGGGTGAAGGCCAACCTAGGATACAGCACACGCTGTGTTCAGAATAAGAGAATTACAGAATATGTCAGGTTTCTGACCTCAACAATAACATTTAGTTTATTTTAACTCAGGCAGTGCAGTTTAAGTATCCATTTTGTTTGATTGGTTGGTTGATTGCTTTGCTTTTCTGTCTTTTTAAGAAACGGTTTCTCAGTAGAGCCCTGGCTGTCCTGGAACCCACTCTTGTAGACCAGGCTGGCCTCAAACTCAAAGAGATCTGCCTGCCTCTGCCTCCTGAATGCTGAGATTAAAGGGGTATGTCACCACCACCCGACTTAACCATCCCATTTTTAAAAGGCTTAGGAACAAACCTATCTATGCATTTGGGATAGATTTCCATATATATATATACATAAATATATAAAATCTGGAGCAGTTGGAGGTTTGAATATTTCAATTAGGAATATTCAGTGTATTTTGCCTATTTTGCTTCATCATTTTGAGACCTGTTGTGCATGTAAGGGTAACAGACAGAATGCTTGCCTGACCTACTAGTTGTCAGGCCTGGATTCCATCCCCTACAACATACACAAGGCATAACAGATAGGCAAGTTTCCACTTGAGCTCACAGAGAGCCTGTTCATTCCCCCTAAAGGTGGGAGTGGGAGTGGTTGACACTTGACGCTTTTGTCATTTTATCCTGTCTTTACCAATAAGGAAATATGTTAGTAGTTCATGGCGCAGACACACCTTTTGAAATCCAGAACACCACATATATTCTTAATTCCACTAAGATATCAGCACCCTAATTATACATAGACTTCTTAAAATTTTTAGTTCGTTAGTTAGTTAGTTAGTTAGTTAGTGTATTTATGTGTGTGGTCATGACATTGTGCACTAATGGAAGTCACAGAAGAGCTTTCAGGAATAAATCCCTCCTACCACATGGGTCTTGAGGATGAAATTTGGGCATATGCCACCACCTGCTGAGCCATCTCCCCAGGCTTATAATCTGCTATTTTGTAACTTATTATCAATTTTTTCTCAGTTAATATCATAGTGAATATAATCTATACCCTACATAAACAGTCTTATTTAGTTACCAACAATAAGATTTTATGTTTAAAATTATCCTCTCAAAGTATACACAACAGCAATGTTTGTGTTGATGCCACTGACTTGAGGGTGGTGTATTATAGTTTCACAAGAAACTTGCATTGCAATAATACAAGTCAGGGCATCCCGTATCTCTGTGTGTATGTCTTACAAAAAGATGTGAATCTTAAACTGCGTTAAGTTTTAAAAAAAACACAAGAGAAAATTATTCTATACATATTATTAGCTGTACATTTTCATATTTAAGTGAGCACAAACTCCTCTAATTAAATGACCCGACCCGCGGGTCTCAGTTATTCGTGGGGGCGAGGAGAACCAAAACCTGGAAGAGAAACGGGCGAGAGAAAAGAAGGACCCAAGCAAACAGTTGCTTGTCAAGAGCCGTGTATTTTAAAAAAGGCAAGCTTTTTATAACAAGCTCGGGTCAGGGGAGGGGGAAGGCAGGTGGGGTCATGGAAAGGTACAGCTTCTTCTTGGCCTGTGCCCTAGAACATTTTGTGGTTAGGGGCTTTTCTCAGAAGTAGCTATCTCTTTGTGCATCAGCTCTCAGCAGGATGAGGCATAGTCAAGGTATTCAACTGAACAGGATGTAGGTGGGTGACAAGGCTTCGGTTTCCAGGCGAGGGGGAAGGCCGGCAGGGGTCCCTGTTAGGGGTCCTGGTCTCTGACAATTAAAACCAATGCCTTTGCCTGGCTTTGTTGCCCATGCTCTTTGGAAGCAGAGGGAGTGAGATCTCTGTGATTTCAAGGCCAGCCTGGTCTATATAGTGAATTCCAGGAGAGCCAAACCTGCATTGTGAGAATCTGTCTTAAAAAAGAAAAGAAGAAAGGAAGAAAGGAAGGAAGGAAGGAAGGGAGGGAGGGAGGGAGGGAGAGAGGGAGGAAGGGAAAGAAAGAATAAAAGAAAAAGCCTGGCGGTGGTGGCGCACGCCTTTAATCCCAGCACTTGGGAGGCAGAGGCAGGCAGATTTCTGAGTTCGAGAGTTCGAGACTAGCCTGGTCTACAGAGTGAGTTCCAGGACAGCCAGGGCTACACAGAGAAACCTTGTCTCGAAAAAACCAAAAATAAATAAATAAATAAAAGAAAAAGAAAACGTTTAAAAAGAAACAATTTCTTTAAAGAAAATTAAACTATACAAAGCATGGTTTAGAGGAAAATCCTGATATGGTGTTCAGTGCAGACTCAGGTAGAACCTTACCACCTAGTCAGACCCAACAAGCTGGGGGTAAAGATGCCCTCCTGCAATTCTGGCAATAGGAAACAGGAAGATTGCCAGTACAAGACCAGTGGGAGCTAGCAGTGAAACCTTGTCTCAAAAGAATAAAAATAAAATCACACTGGGCTTACTGGTACACACTTTTAATTACAGCACTGGGGAGGCAGAAGCAAATGGGTCTTGTCGAGTTCACGGCTAGCCTGATCTACTTATCAAGTTCCAGGACAAACAGGGCTGCATAGTGTGATCATCTCAAAAAAAGAAAAACAGCTGTTGGGGATGGCGGTTGGAGAGAGACCTCTGTTAAAAGACTTGCTTCCTTTGCATAGGACACCGATTTGAGTCTCAGCAACAACAAGAAGGCTCACACCTGTCTGTAACTCCAGTCCTACACCTCTTCTAACACCAAAGGACGCTACAGGTGCAAGTTCACATACATGTATGTAGTCAAAACAACCGTACAAAGTAAAAATTTGGTGTCAAACCCTATTCACCAAAAACCTTAAAATCATCAAATACTACCACCACCCACATATAGGATCCAGGCACCTCTTTGTTAGCTTTCAAACCTGGGACAAATGGTTGAAGTGCCTGATACTCTTGGACTTCATCTCCCAGAGGCAGCGGTCCTTGGTTGTTTCCATGAGTTGCATGCTGAGACAGCATACAACTGGGTTTCCATGGATACCCCCTTGCCTCTCCTAGAAAAGTTAAGAGATAAACTGAAAAAATATTTTGTAAAGGGTTTTTGTAACCACCCGAGCTGCCCCACATTTGGGGGCCACTTTGTAACAGCCCGTTCTTCTGCTCTGGTCCGCAGGTCAGGGCCTAGCAAGAGAGAGAGTGGGGACGGAGACGCAAAGAATGGAGACAAGACAGGGAGTCTGATCAACTCTTGTTTATTGAAAGGAAGTCCTGGGTATTTATACCCTTTACCACGTGCCTTGCCCTCATGGACAAGCACAGCTGAAGGCACTACGTCATGTGCCTAGCAGTGTGGAGACCACGTGTGCCTAGCTGCTGGTGGCACTAAACAGAAAAACAAGATATGTGAGAAAAACAAGATGTTTATCAGAGTGTGCTCAGCTGTTGTGGGCTGTTGAAAACAAGTCTCTTGTCAGGATATATGGCTCAAGATGGCTGCAAAGATGATAGCCACTTTTGGCTAAGCGTCGGCTCCCAACAGGTTTTTTTTTGTTTTGTTTTTTCATTTTGTTTTGTTTTCTTTTTAAGATCTATTTATTTTATGTATTCACCATTGCTCTCTCCAGACACACCAGAATGTGTGAGAATGGAAGAGCAGTCAGTGCTCTTAACCACTGAACCCTTGAAAAAATATTTCTACATGATGTAACTAACTGTTGGTCGCCGGCTGTTGGCATTTTGTCTAGGCTCCACTCCACAGTTACCTAGCAACAGCTAGGTATGCATGACTCACTATAAAAGGGGCTGCTTGCCCCTCCTCACTCTCTTGCTCTCTTGGTTTTGCTCCCTTCTCTTCGCTTACCCCTGCTCCTTACCCTCTCTCTTCCCCATTCCTCTCCCCCCTCTCTCTCTCTGCATGCTCATGGCTGGCCTCTACTCCTCTTCTCTTCTCTTCTCTTCTCTTCTCTTCTCTTCTCTTCTCTTCTCTCTCTTTCACTCTCTTCCTCTTCCTCTTCCTCCCTCCCTTCCTCCATCCCTCCCCCCTTCTCTCTCTCAGTCTTTACTCCCTCAACTCCCCTCCCCACACCCTGAATAAATTCTATTCTATACAATACCGTTGTGCAGCTGGTACCTCAGGGAGTAGGGATGCCTTAAAATGGGCCCACAGAGGCACCCCCTTCCCCCACACCTTACCACACCTCCACAAAACATATCTCTGGTTTCTCTTTCTTTATATAAAACTCAACAGTCTCAGTGTTGGCGCATATGCAGGGCAGTTTGCAGGTGTGCACAAACACCTAGGCTGTAATCCAGCATTTGTGCTATGTGCATACTATGTACATGCATGACACATGTGCACACTTGTCATCACTGGAAGCCGGGCCCATAATTATGACTCAGCTGTGAATAGAGTATTTGAGCCAATTGGAATTTTTTCAAATTGTGCTATGCACTCTTCCTTTCCTTTCTTACAAAAAAAGAATATATGGCCAAGAGAGATGGCTCAGTCAGTAAAGTTTTGAGACCTTTCTGAAATGTGCACTCTTCCGCCAATGAGAGTGGCAGAGAAGGTGTCGGCATGAGTGGACTAAAGCCAGGATCGCTCAGAAAGGCTTGGATCCCAATCCTACTTTGCATTCTTGTTTTATACTCTAAATCCACAAGTTGGGGCTGGCAAGTAAGTGAGATTTTACAGTGGCTTATGAGTCAGCAGGTTAAGGGCAACCCATTGTTTCAGCTGTATCTCCAGGTCATTCTGGATACCAAATGAAGTTGTTCTTGGCAAATAGGCAGTACAGTCAGTGCTTTAAGTGAAATCACTAAATAAATCATTATTAATAATTGGTTTTTCTACCTAATTCTACTTTAGGGATTCCTACTCCTGGGATTCATAGCACAGCCAGTGTAGTCTAGGTGAACCTAGGCCCTGGTGAAAGACCCTGCTTCAAATATCAGGGTGATCTGGGTGCAGTGCAGAAGCAGGTGAAACTCTGAAAACTGAGGGCCAATATTATCTACAAGGAGAATTCTAGGCCAGCCAGAGCTACATAGTGATACCCTGTCTCGAAGAAGAAGGAGGAGGAGGAGGAGGAGGAGGAGGAGGAGGAGGAGGAGGAGGAGGAAGAGAAGCAGGAGAAGAAGCAGCAGAAGCAGCAGCAGCAGAAGGAGAAGGAGAAGCAGAAGCAGCGGCAGCGGCGGCGGAGGAGGAGGAGGAAAAGGAGGAGGAGGAGGAGGAGGAGGAGGAGGAGGAGGAGGAGGAGGAGGAGATGATAAGGAGGAGACGGAAGAGGAGGAAAAGCCTCTTGCCAATGTTCTCCCAGTTAAGCATCTTCCCAGAGTAATTTGCAAAGCTGGATTCTTGATGCAGTCACATCCCTGGCTCTCTAATTGCCTTGTGTACCTTGGCATCTGCTTTGCAATATTGTTGCTATGTCTGCTAGTGGTTGAACCCAAAGCCTTGTAGGGGCTAGGCAATATAATACTGATAATTAAAACCCCAAACTTATTAAGGCTGGGTGCTAAAAGATGCTTTTAGTTAACACTGACTATACAGCAGGGTTGAGAAGTGTGTGGTTTTATCATAAGAACATAGAAACAGCAGACTTGATTTTATTTTTTCAAATAAATTCAGAAGGCTGAAGAGATAGATGGCTTAGTGGTTAAACAAACACTTGCTGCTCTCTCAGAGGAACCGGGTTTGATTCTCAGTACCCACACAGCAGTTCACAACTCTTCATAACCACAATTCAGGGAATCTGGCCTCTATGGGCACCAGCCATACATGTGGTGCACAGACATACATGCAAGCAAATCACACAGAAAATAAGTCTGAAAAATAAATGAATCCAGAACTAACGATTGTGGGTCACTCCTGTAACCCCAGTACTTGTGAACTAGAGATGAAAGGATCAGAAGATCAAGGTCAAAAGCCAGGAAGGCTAGGTCTTCCCCTGAAAACAAAAAATGTCAGGCACAGTTTAATTCCAGCACCAGAGAACCAAAGACAGCCTCTGTGAGTCCAAGGCTAGACTGATTAAATATTAAGTCTCTCTACATAGCCCTAGTTGTCCTGGAACTTACTAGGTTGACAAGGTTGGCCTCGAACTCAAGAAATCCACCTATCTTTCCTTCTCTGGTGTTAGGATTAAAGACATGTGCCACCAGGCTGTGCCACCAGGCTGTGCCACCAGGATATACCTTGCTGTTTATGTTAGCAGTCCACAAGTCCATTTGTGGAGTCAACCACAGCCGGTGTGATGTCCAGCCAGGTCCGAGCACCTGACCTTCTGTTGCCCAGCAGCAGACCATGTAGACTTTAGACACTGCAAACAGGGTGGGGACCTTTGCACCCATGAAGTTAAGGCAGAAGAATAGCTGGTATGAGGCCAGAAGAAGCTGCAGAGTAAAACCTTGGAAGTCAGAAGAATGGAGTGGTTTTTTCTTCATTAATTTACTTATTATGATATTATCACCCAGTGGGAGGGTTCAAGCAAAAGAGAAAAGGCACAAACAAGGAGGGGGAAACGCAATCTATATATATTCTGCCTTGGCTAGCCTCTTGAATTGTGATACCTGTGCCAATTTGCAGCGCTGACATCTGTGGGAGTAGCATGCATGAGACTAGTAGTACATTATCACTTATGCCTGTGAAGCAGCTACAAACCCATGGGTCACATGAATGAATGCTCTGGGGGTCCTCGGGAAGAGTCTCTGTCACCATAAATTTCTACAGTGACATATCACAGAAATACTTATAATGCATGTAGCCCTGCCTCCATGACCCCACTCTTACAGTTGTGGTGCATACAAGAATCTTTCTGGAATAAGCACTCCCACACCAAGGACAGAGAGAGATGTTTGTTACCAGGGGACCAAAGCCGGTTGAGCTGATCCCAGGATGACCACCTTAAAGGACCTTGTCTTAGGTTCAGTTTGTTTTGTCATCTTATTTGAGGGATTGGTTAAAGTTATCCTGAAACAAGGTTTCCTCTCTCCCTGCCCCAGACAAACTCCTAACCCTAACCCTGGGTCTTTCAAGAACTGATGCAGGCAGGTGTGTCCATACTCTTGGATGTCCCCTGTGTCCTTTGGGAGCAATGGAGGTAGGTAGCCAGACACGATCACAAAAGGAGAATAACAACCTTTATATGAACTGTAAGTACAAGTGGAAGAATTTCTGGTGGAGGCAATTTGGTCTGGTTTCTTGGCAATTTGGCCAGTGTCATTTTAAAAGTCCTATTTTCTCAACTTGGCCTAAATATTGAAGGTGGTACCATATGTGCAAATTTCAAGTTAATTCTCTCTGAGGGTAGGAAGGCTTTTACCAAGCCTGGGGGGGTTAAGGGGGGAGTGCACACCACAACTAACAGGTTATCAGTCTCCTCTACTGGCTAGAACATTAATAAAGTCCACTTCTAAATGTTTAAACAGCTAGAGCCTCTGTTTTCCAATCAGCGTGTGGGCCTTGGGTCCCTGGTTAGGATTGTTCCAAGCATACTCAAGACAGGCTTTACTAGGTTGCTGGGTCCATGCTGGCAACCTCGAGACCACCAAAATATCTTTGCAACAATTTTTGTAGGGCATTTTTCCTGGTGGGTTTCATGAGCTTGTCAGGCTAGGCTGAGAGCTGTCATCGCTGGAATTATTATTTTCCTATCTGTGGCCAGCCCTCCTGATTTTTAGTAGCCCCACTGTTTATTGTTCTTTCTCCTGGTTTCTATGAAGGGAGCTTCCTGTACCCAGAGTGTAAACATACCTACTTGAGAGTAATGGCCGGGTGGTCGTGGCGCATGCCTTAAATCCCAGCACTTGGGAGGCAGAGACAGGCAGATTTCTGAGTTCGAGGCCAGCCTGGTCTACAGAGTGAGTTCCAGGACAGCCAGAACTACACAGAGAAACCCTGCCTCGAAAAACCAAAAAAAAAAAAAAAAAGAAAAAGAAAGAAAAGAAAAAAGAGAAAAAAAGAAAGAGAGTAATGAAGAGGAATGCAGGGCTGTGTCTGCACAGCTGTCTGGTCTGCTAATTGGTTTTCTGGACTCACTCTACCTTGACTCTGTGCGAGCCTGACTCTGTGCCACATCCACAGTGGAGGATGAGAGCCAGCAGATAGCTTCTAGGACCTGTAGGATTTGGTCTGTTTTTAACTGCTTTGTCTTTGAGGTAAGCAGTTCCCTTTCTTGAACATTGTTGCCTTGAGTGTCTTGATATGAGGGGCTAGTCTTCCTATTGTGGCCTTCAGCTCACATCCATGAAAGGTTCCATATCTAAATTAGAGAGCAGCTCATCCTGTAAGCCTGCCTGTAAGAAAAAAAATCTCCTTTATAATTTCTCTGAAATTATAGAAGGTCTCTCCCTCCTCTCCAGGCAAGTGTATGCATGGCTGAATTTCGGACCTGGTAACATAGCTGTCGTCTTCTTGGATAAGAGGAAGGTCTGCCATTTTCATCTGTGGCACGTCAGAAAGGGTTCTGCCCAGGAACCCAGTTGAACAAAGTCTGATGAGCAACCCCATGTAGTTGAGTCTGGCAGAGCTGACTGACCTGCAAAGGTCAGTGAACATTGTGTCTAGATGGATGCCACTTGAGGAACAAGATCAAGCTGTCTTCCAACTGTCTTGGAGCCATGAGGTGCTGGCAGTTGGAGCTGGTGGTAAGGTGGCATCACAGGCAAAATTTCATACTTGGGGAAAGCTAAAAGAGGGCTTCCTTGATGTTTTCAAGCAGCCAATATGATCTGGGAATGTCCCAGTATCTGGTAGCAAAGCAATCCTAGAACATCTCAGACCAAGAAACATCATGAATCAATATATTAGGAAGTAGTCTGAGTGGCCAGGTAGTCTCAAACAGATCTCTTAGACTCTGTCAGTCAGAGTAAATCTAGAGTTCCTCCAGGTGTCCAGCCAACATCAAAGGAAGGCCAGTCAATATCACATACTCTTTATAGGACTTCCTCTTTATTCCATAGCCAGTCATAAAGCCTCCTTTAATGTTGTTCAGCGTGGCTTGTAGGATTGGGTCTCACATTGGGACTGTGGAGACACCATGATTAGAAGAATTCCCTAACCAGGAGCTTGAGGAGGTTATATGTGTCTAGCCCTCTGTGGTGCATGGAGTGGGGTGGTAAAGACAAGCTTCTCCCTTAAGCAGATGTCTGCCTGGGCAGCCCCCCAGAAGCAATTTAAGAGGGCCGACTTTAGGGCCATGACAGGGTTCAAATTAGCAGTTAAGGAGACTAGGCCTAAATGTGTTTCCAAGAACTGGATAATTCTAGGCTAGTCCAGGCCTCAAAAGCTGCCTGTTATGGTAAATCTCCAACCCAAATAAGACCAGTCAAAGAAAACACAAATCGATAATTATGGATACAAACTGCACGCCTAGATTAGGCAGATTTACCATTACACTACTCTATTCCCCAGCTATGAGGAGCTCCCTTATAACTTGTGGTTGGTTTTTCCAGGCCAAGTGCTTCTCCTCCATTGTCCTTCCACCTCCTGCTCCTCCTCTGTAGTCTTCCTCCGCCATCATCTTCCTCTCCCTCTCCCTCTCCCTCTCCCTCTCCCCCTCCCGCTCTCTCGCTCACGCTGTCTTCTCCTCTAAGCCTTTTTTCTCCACCTCCCCTTCTACTACCCAATCACTGGCTCTAGCCTTCATTTTACAAATTAAGGTGGACAGAAGGGTCACAAGAAGTCACCTGTGTACTGATTCATTCCTCCTCTGCAAGAAAGTGGAATTAGCATCAAAATACAAGGTGGCGGGGGGAGGGGCTATCCACAACAGCTGCCTCACCACCTGCCTGAGGCAAGGACAATGGGTCAGCAACAGTTTCTAGATGTCCCCCAACAAGTTTCCAGCCCCCATACCCCAGTAATGGAATGTCTGAAGAGATGGACCCAACAGATTAACATAGAGGTGACCTACTCCAAAATTCCCTAATGTGCTTTAAATCAGGCCTGCAAGCTCACTTGGGTGTCTCTCTAGTCTGATAATGGGAGACCCCAGAATGCTGGACTTCTGCAGAATAAAACATTCTTTGCATTTACATACTGTTTGAATATTGTTCTTCAGCGAATCATGGACCCTTACATTTTTTGAACTGCAGGTTGGCCCTCAATCAGATCCCATACTCATAGGGCCATGGGACCATTAGAAGCATTCACATATTCATTCAGAAAGTATACATTCGCATTTTAAATTCCTAGTCTATTTCTCTGACTAAGCTGCCATTCCTTTGGAAACCAGTGCTACCACAGTATACCATTAAGGCTTTGGATGCAGTCTCCTGAAGGGTGACCAAGCCCAAGCTGCCTATCTCCCCACGGTTCCTTACCTAAATGGCTAGCCTAGTCTACTCCTCTTCCATTCCAGTCCTGACTCTCATGGTCCCCTCTGCCATTCGAAGGAAACCCAGGAGTCCAGCTGTGGCTGCATGCTTCCCAGTTCCAGAGACCTTCAGTGGGCTAAGAGGCAAGAATTGGCAGCCTCTTTAGACCAACCGGAGGCCTGGTAAAGGAGCTCTCCCTGGGACCTTTAGAAATGTAATGGGACTCTATGGAATAAGTACTCCTACACTGTTGTAGGTTGTCCTGATACTGTTTGAATTCTGATGTTAATTCTGCTTCCTCAAGAGGGGTTGTGCCCAATGAGCAGTAGATCTCAAGTTGATCAGTCGATCCTGTGAACCTTCTCCCAGTCCTAACTGATCAATAAAGCCTGTGATTGGGCGGCAGGGAAAGGTGGGTGTGATGGTTTATATATGCTTGGCCCAGAGAGTGGCACTACTAAGAGGTGTGGCCTTGCTGGAGTAGGTGTGTCACTGTGGGTGTGGGCTTTAAGACCCTCATCCTGGCTGCCTGGAAATCATTCTCCTACCAGCAGCCTTCAGATGAAGAGGTAGAATTCTGAGCTCCTCCTGCACCATGCCTATCTGGGTGCTGCCATGCTCCCACCATGATGATAATAGACTGAACCTCTGAACCTATAAGCCAGTCCCAGTTAAATGTTGTTCTTTATAAGAGTTGCCTTGGTCTTGGTGTCTGTTCACAGCAGTAAAACCCTAAGACAGTGGGACAGGAGGTTGGGAGAGTGAAGGAGAGAGAGGAGGAGGAGGAAGCAAAGATGGAGCAGAACCATGTGTCTGAGAGAATCCTCAAGTAGCAAAGGGTCTTTAATCAGTGCTAAATAATAATCACTAAATAGGTAGATAAATTAATATATAATAATTGGAGGGTTTAACCTTATTTTAATTCACTTGCACATTCCCCTGGAAGGCCCCAGTGTATACACATTTAGCTGTACCACTGTCAAGGTAGCGGGGCTTCAGGTGACTCTGAGCCTGTTACTGGTGGGCATCCATTTGGAGACACCAGGTACATTGTCTTTTGAATAGCACAGGTGCTGAACTATAACCTGTACTTGACAAACCTTCTTCCTCCTTTATCATTCAACCATGTGTCCACCGACCTAAGAGCAATGGTACCTAGCAGGACATGGGAATATGATCCTGTCATTTAATGCCCTGGGGTGTTGCTCATTGAGTGGTATAGCATGTGTTTAAC
>NW_021618459.1:0-6804 GCF_004785775.1 Grammomys surdaster | reverse complement strand
TGCCCACCGGAACTTCAGGCTTCAAGGAAAACCTTGGTCATCATGGATCACTGATATCAGCCACTTGTGCACTGTGGAGTACTGGTGAATGTGTTTTCTACACTACTTTCCAGGACAGCCACCGGGTAAGGAACAGCTCACTGAGTTGACACGGCAACCAAACTCTGCAGAGAATCCAGGGCCTAATATGTGTGAACACTGCACCTGACGGTAAGATTGAGTACATTATGTATGTTTGTGATACAGAAGATGAGTCTCTGAAGTTTGGTCTTCACGTAGTGAAGAAAAGGAGCAAATGAGTTGACTTCTGCCCATACAGGACTACAGAGAAAGAAAGTTTTAGTTGACTTGTTTACTGAAGAACAACTGGATACTGAGAGGCTGCAGAGATGCAGAAAGGAAACAACCATTTACTTCTCTGTACTTGGCAGCAAGCTTCCATTCTGACCATCTGGCCCTGGATACTTATGACATCATGACAGCATTGGCCACATTTCTTCCCAACAGTATGACAGGAAGCTTAGCCTGTATTAACTTTCTATAAATATGATCATCTGGTGACTCCCATGTGGACAGATCTCGAAGCAGCTTATTCAGGGGATGAGTTAAATTTTGACTTTAGGGTACCAACCATGGCCAGTCTGAGTTGCTGTTGCATATCAGTGAAGCCAGGACTGTTGAAGGGAAGGAGGCACTGGGAGGCACTGTAATATTCTCAATATAGATAGGGAAGTGTACTATTCTCAATTATTCATTTTTACTTTTATTATTACTTTTATGTTTTGAGGCAGGGTCTCACTATCTAGTCATTTCAGGACTGGGACTCTCTATGTAGAATCTGTGGCTCTAAACTTCACAGAGATCTTCCCATGTCTCTGTCTCCTGAGTGCTGGGATTACACATGCCTACTGCCCTGCCTGGATTCAAGTAGCATATACCATCAATCAATCAATTCTTCTAATCATTCCTTGTAGCATTGTACCAGTTTTGTGTGGTTTTCATTTTGACAGGGACAAAAGTTGAATTGAAGACACTTCCCCCCTTGGTTTCCTAGGACCAAGTAGCTAATCTCAAATCTCACCTTCAGAATAGGAGTCTAAGTTCCCAAGTGAATGGATACCTGAAGGTGGACACTCTGTCTAGAATATTTGTATGGGCAGAAGTCAGTGGGCAGGGAGATGTGTGCCCTAGCTGACACATCCATGGAAGTAAGGCACAGAGCTTGATTATCTAACCCTAGATGCTTCCACTGGACCCCTCACTTGCAGGTCAGGTACAAGTCACATGTCTCCAACCAGACAATTCAGAAGATGGTAGGTCTATTACCCAGCTGATTGACAATTTTTTCCATTTGATCCAACAGGTCACAGATGAGGACTCAAGATGGGTCACTGAGACCTATGTTTTCAGTCTTGTTTTTGATTTTCAACATTTATTTACTTAATGTTTTGACAATATTGGTTTTGTTTTTGACATTTAGCTATATTTTCTATTCCTCAAGTGACTGAAGCTTTATGACTTATGATAGGAAAAATAATAATTGCGATTGGAGAATTGATATGTGAGTAATCAAAGTCTATAGTTCCACGTTTGTCCTTGCCAATGGCATTTCATTCATTTTTGTGGCCTGCAATCTTTTCTAGATGTGTATACTGTGTTCTTTGTCAATATATGTATGGAGAATGATTCTTGTGTATCTAGTGAAAGCATCTGGAAAAATGGTCTTTAATATGTTATTGAACACACAGTACTCTCAGATAAGGAATTTCTAATCTTAGTATCCAAAAACATTCTCAGATACTTGAATTTTTTCTTCAAGGTATCTTTATTGGTTACTGAGTAGGTTTTAGTGTTGTTTTTTTGAAAAGTTTGAAAGTGTCCCTTCCCTCAGTTTTATGGACTGCTAGAATCCTTATGGATCACTGTTGTTAGGTGGTTTTCTTTTTGTTTTTGTTTTTGTTTTTTTTTTGATTCCTTGATTCTTTGATTCATCTGTGAATTTCTCTGGCCAAAATACAAGACTACATTGATCCACTGGTTCTTTCAGATTGCTCTGTCTAGTTGTATTATTGGGAAATGTTATGTTTTCCACTGATTATTGTATTTTTACTGGTTGTGTAAATTTATTTCCTTCGTGGATGTGTGGGGGAAAGATGAGGGATATACAGGGACTGTGATGAAAGGTGATATTCTCCTTCCAGGCAAATACCTTTAGTGACAGCCTGATATAGACAGTTTTATTCATATCAGACAAAGGAGGACTTTATGGATTTCAAGATTTCTGATGCAAGAGGAAATCTTGTGCCACAAGGAAACAGGCTTGGTTCACATGAGACCTATGCTACATGACAGAGAGTGAGACCTGAAATTAAAATTACTTGCTAGAATCATCATTTCTCTGGAGGGGGCATGTGACAGATGCCTGGGCAATGTGTGACTGTTTGACAGCAATGAATCTCCCTTGACTTCTAAGCAACACAATTTGGGTGAGATAGGTAGCATCCCTCTATGTTAAGGGTGTGTATATTGATTGGGTAATATTCTGGTGTGTGTGTGTGTGTGTGTGTGTGTGTGTGTGTGTGTGTGTGTGTGTGATGAAAGCTTGTAACAAGAAATCTTAATGCAAAAAGAGCATAACTTATATTGGAGAGATAAGGGCCCATGGTCGTGAAGCAAATGCATTGCAGGTACCTGGAATCTCAAAGGCAAAAGCAGACACCTGAGATCATCACATCTTCAAACTCAAGCAGGAAACAGAGGCAGCAAATAAAGCATGGGCTTGTTCATCTCAAGGGCATCCTCAATGAAGGACTTCTGCCATGAAGGCTAGACCATATAAATGTTCCCCAAATTGTGCCAGCAAATAGTGTACATGTGTTCAAATAGCCATGATTGAAGGAGATATTTCTCATTCAAAGTCCCACAAGGTTTATTCAAAGTATCTCAGATGATCTGAGCAAATCATTTCTAATATGAGGATTTGTGGAACACAGGGAGGTAGAATTTAGCTAGAGGTATCGTGTCTCTAGAGGATGGAGACCATCTAATCCAGCACAAGTATGGTATCTCTCGAGGTTTATAATAAAATGCATGCTCAAACCACTGTGGCTTCTGTGTCTCTTGAAAGCCTATGCACCAACAAATTTTTATTCCCTTGAGGTGATTATGCTTTGGAATTTGGTGGCAGCTATGAAAAAACTAACCAGGACATTGATTGTGCTGCAGATACTGAGAAAAAAACACACGGTCAAGTGGGGATTCAGTGGTTGTTCATGATGACATCACAAGGCTATATTATGAATACTGCTAGCAACCCACTCATATTAGGCACTGCCTGCATTTTTCTTCTTCTTGAATCACTTAGTAGCTCTTGGTTGTCTACAGAGCAATTAGACTCAACATTGGCCTTGATAGACTTGGAACTGATAATCTACTCCACCTTGGTGAAGTGAAGAACAGAAGGGAGGCCAATTGGTTAGTGAAGACCCCTATTTTTTGTGACTAGCAGAGCCTTTAGATGATGTGCTAATGTGTGTCTTTATCCTCACAGCCTCCTCCATCCAGGTGTCTCATGTCGCTATACCATCTCTTTATTCTAACTCCTTGTATCATTTTTCTCATATCACAGATTTGTTCCCAAGTTATTCTTGACAAATTTTACCATTAGTATTCTCCAATATGGCAAGGTAAGTAGACCTTCCAGGTTCTGAGGTCAAACATTGCCAAGAAAGGATAGCACCCATGAGATGACTTTCTGTTCAGTGCCTGCCTCCCAGAGTATTCAGGATTTAAAGAAAAGCTGGGCCACCATGGAGCTATAGATCCCAGCCAGTTGTTCAGTGAGGAACACTGAAAAGTCTTGTAACTGAACTGTTCTTCAGGGTGCATCACATGTAGGATGCAGTTTCCATAGTCACTAAGGTATGCCTACGTGGCAGGAAATCCAGGGACCACATCTATGTACATGATGCACCTGATGTTAAACTTAAGTCCACCTAGCATCTCTTTATGGTAGAAGAGGAATTTCTGATACCTGGGCTTACCATGGCATCATCCCAAGTGAAGATATGTGAAATATCAGAAATATAAAAATTAGTCAAGAAATATTTGTGAACCCGTATGTGATATGAGAAAAAGGATACAAGGTGTTATAATCAAGAGATGGTGTGGGGACATGAGAGGCCTGGATAGCACCATTCCCTCCACAGGAAGAAAGACATCTTTGCAATTGCTTTGCTGAGGAGTAGTAGGAAATGGAGTGGCTGGAAGACTGTGGATACACAGCATCACTCAGTTGTACTTGACAGCTGGCTACTATTCTGACCATAGGAATTCAGGACATTATATCACAATGGATCATTTGAAGGAGTAGCCAAATCCTCTGTCCACCAGTATATAAAAAGTGTTCACTGCCAGCGGCAACCCCTACATCGCAGTAATTTCTTGAGAGCTTACTTCTTGATGAATCTCATGCCAACAGAGACAAGAACCAGCTTGCTTAGGAATGAGAGCAAGGTTAGGTTTGTGTATTAATTGTGTCAGTCCTTGGTTGTGCTGCACATCACTCAATTCAGTAGTTTGGAAGGGAGACTTCTGTTGCCTTCTGTCAATAAGCTAAGAAAACCCCCTCTTCTCTGAGACTCTAACCAGGAGATGGCAGGACTAAAGTAAATATGCTTCCTATCTGCTTCTTGGTAGTGTTTGAGTATCTGGGACAATGTACTTGTGGTTTTTTTTGCAGAGGATGTGAGTTTATACTAAGAAAATTGTGGGCTTGTAAAGGAATAACTTGGGGTAGCATCTCAATGGGTGCTAGCTATTAGAAAGAGTACCCCTTAGCTCTTGACTTTTCACAAAACAGATAGCTTGCCCATGTCTCTCATCCCATGCAGATATTCCTGGTAACATTGTTGAAAATGTTCAGAACTGACCCTGAGAGACCATCAGAACATGATGTGAGGAAAATGCAGTTTTCTTTTATAAAGGTTATTACTTTGTGATGCCTTTGCCAATGACCCAAATTCATCTGAGAGCATCCATGTCAGACTACACATATCTGCTTTATAAGGTCAGCATGGGTTAGCTACTAGCCGTATCTTTCAGAAAATGAACACATAATAAAAATTGCTCATGAGACACAGAGCACATAAAACTACCAGTAGACAGTCCATATGTGAAAATGGGACTTTGACCACTCTTGCAGCCAGTTAGCCTTTTCATGCCACAGGCTTTGGGCAACTCTCTCAAATAGATGAGATATTTAGTGTCCATGACTCCCAGGCTCTGACTCTCCATGGTCTGTCAAGGTGAACTTCAGTAATATACCCTGTGGAGGACCATGATGATCCCATGTGGGTTTTGAATCTGAACTGCTTGACTTTGGATGATTTTAAGCAGGAAATGAAAGCTTTTCAGAGCCTGGATCTTGAGTGCAGTGAAACAAGCTTTGGGGATGAATCAGACGAAGTAAAAAGAAGAGAAACTGAGTCATATAAAAGTTCATCTTCTTGACATATGCTGCCAAACCTTAAGCAGTAAGATCAAACTCATTTCCTGGAAAAAATACCAATTGGAACCACTAAGGACATAGTAGGTATGCCTTCCAAATATGACATAACACAAAACTCAACAATTCCATTTATATGAGTTCCATCCACTATGGACCTTTTGCTCAGGACAAGACATGGTCACTTTCCCACTCCCTTCAAACAGCAAATCCTTTATTTACGTCTTGACACAAGTCCAAATAGAAATATTTTGGCCAGCTTCTCACATTTCCTAGAATATTAGCCATAACAATATGTGGGTGGGTGGGGACATGCATATGTCTATGTATGCATATCAAGGATGTATGGGTGCATATTTCTTTTTGCATGAGTTTCATAGGTTGCAGCTTCTCATGACTTCTAAAGACTTGACACCACAGAGCTCACAATTTCACACCCATTGTTAATTGTTATTGTACAGAGCTGTATAAGTGAATGAATCACTTAGGATCCATGGCCAATCTTCTCTCTATACTAAATAAGCTCTAGGCAAATGTGATGTGTTTCTAACAAGAAAATCTGCTTCCAATACTAAACTCCATCTTACAACAAAGGAAAAAATCCTCAGCCAAAAGGCTTGTAAAACAAGCACAAGATCCATAATTCAGATCCCCTAAAACCACAGTAAACAGAGTTATGACACATTGGTCTGCCTATAATCTGAAAACCAGGGACATGGAAACAGATCCCTCATGCTTTTGTTCAGACATACTAACCTAATGAAAATTCTCCAATATCTAGGAGAGACTTTGTAAATAATAATAATAACAATAACCATAATAATAATAATGTAAAGACTGACAGAGGAACCCAGATGACAGACCTGTCTTACTCACACAATACTAAATATGTTCAAGTGCTTCTGAACACATGTGAACACATACACCTGTACATAGACATACACACACAGAGAGAGGAGAGAGAGAGAGAGAGAGAGAGAGAGAGAGAGAGAGAGAGAGAGAGAATGAAGAAGAGAGAACGAAAACATATAGGTCAGTTTTTTAGGTTTCAGAAATGATCCGTCTTACAATATATGGGGGATCTAGTCTGCAGGCTTCAATAACCATGTTTTTTTCTATCACAATATTGCATAAAGCTCATGAAAACTGTGGTGTACTTTGACTTCCATGTTTGACTTTAAAGGAGCAAGAAGTAGGGTTGTAGCCTCTAAGAGAAGCATCACCTGTGTACTCATCATAACACAGAATGTGAAAAAACCTTCGGAGCCTAGGGAAAGGAGTTAGCATGTCTTTCAATC
>NW_021618458.1:0-12230 GCF_004785775.1 Grammomys surdaster | reverse complement strand
AAAAATGTCCTAACAAACATGACCAGAAGTGTGTCTCAGAGGAGAATCAGGTCAAACTGACAATGAATCTGAAAAATCATTCATATATACCAAGTAACTATCAAACTCTCGAAGGTAAGTGAAAATATTAATTTATGTAGGTCAGAAATCCAAGGCTTTGATGGTCTGGGACAGGGTCGGTAGATGGTGGCTAATATATCCCAAGAAAACAGATGGATTGTCAAGATGACTATCAGTTTGAGATGTGTTTGCTCATCTATCTTGGCGGCACATGATCCTGGATAGCTTATCTGTCGTCAAATCTATTCTATATTTCTCATGTTTTGCTGGAAAATGAGCCCAAGCATGGCTGCCCTGAGAACTTTAATAACAGGCAGCAGAAGCAGAAATATCATCTGGAGAACTGTGACCGAGGTTGCATCTGTCTTATTCTATCGGCCGGAATCAGTCTACTCAGGAAGAAGTCAACTGTATGATGGGTTTGTGAAGCAGTTTGATACATAGGGACTTAGCCCCTTCATCCTACTAATGTGCACGACACGGCTTTTTTGGTAATAATGGTGAATATGCTAATGACCTGCCAATGACCCCTGCAGAACAACCAATGGCCAGGTCCTGTTGGTCTGGGCACATCACATGTATAATGACAATGAGAGGCAAGAATGGTGACACACTGACTTGTCACATTTCGAGTTTTATTTAGTGAAGCTTCTTGGTTAAATTCTCACCTAACTTGTGGACAATGTTGCAGAAACTGAACATCACCTGAAATATAAAAAAATATTAGCCAAGCCTAAAAATGGAATGGTACGTGGAAAGTCCAGTGAGGCTAAAAATACCAAGCTGTGGGCTTGACTTGGTTTAGACAATAATGCAATGTGGTTATCTCAGTTGGTAAGCTTACAGTGGGTAGGCTCTAAGCCAGTGTACCAACTCTGTTCACAGAGTCCACTCATCTCTCCTTCTTTTTGAATATTTATCTTCATACTTGAGAAATGCATAAATCTTCATTATATAAAGATCTCTCTAAGGTTAGAAAGAGTAGGTACACTTTGTTGGCATCAAAGGAAATAAAATATTTTCTGGAAGCCTGTTAATATCTTTCCGAAGAGGATGGCAAGCCCACCTGACTTATGCAGAAACTCCACTTCTCTGTAACCTACTGAGGCCTCAGTTGTCTAGTGCTTTGACCATTAACCATGATAGGCACCCCCCCCATTAAGGAGCTTATCATATGCCCATCCCACACTAGAATCAGAGTTCAGACATATCATCCCTTTTAAAAGGTATAGTTTTTGTCCTGATAAATACTTTAAATAAATGTAATTATAAACTTGTTGGGTAGCTTTGCTTTTTTTTCAGTATTAATTTACAGTGGAAGAACCTTCTTAGGATCACCAAACAATAAGATTTGCAGTAAGATTTATATGGCTAGACCCAAAGAATGATGAAGACTCATATTAGCTTACAAGAAAATATATTCAAGGTATGCCCTTTCCAAATCACAATTTTACCTAAAACTTCAAAGACTTATTTTAGGTTAAAGAGTATTCCAATTGCTCCCTTAATAGCAGAAACTAATTCTCAGCAGGCAGCTAACATCACAAACCTTACAGAAGCTTACTGAAGCTAATGTTAAGTGATTTTTGAAAGATTTATTATTTCTGTGTGTCTGATCACACACGCCAACACAGGACAGAATTGGGTATCAGGCCTTTGGAGATGAGCTGCCACCTTTCGGTCCCTGTAACCCCACCTCTGGTCCTGTTAGAGGGCCTAGCATTCTTAACTGCTGAATCATCTCTCAGGCTCTAGAGTCATTATGAGAAAAACTGTGAGCAGTATTTCCAAGGTTCACAATCTAGAACACATCTATTCTTTGGGCCAGATTCACAATCTTAATTCCAAATCTATATGCTGGACAGTTTATGTCCAATGACAGACATGTTAATAGTTTCTTTTTGTTGTTGTTGTTGTTGTTGTTTGTTTTGTTTTTTTCAAGTTTGTTGAAAATATGGCATAACAGATTAAACAGCTCCACGTGGTGTTTTGAAATTCATTCAAACTGTAGGCTGAGTGACCTGAAGGTTAGAGACTGCCAAAGTCCAGAAGCTTCAGCATTTCCTCGCTGTCAGGATCTACCTCAATGATCTCCTGGTCTAGGGCTGAGACCTCAGGAACATAATTATCTCTCCTCTCTCTCTCTTCTTCCTACAACTTGATAGAGATATCTCTCACAGGACCTCTCTGAATCCGCTTCATCAGATGCGTGACATAGCCGGCTATCCTGTTCCGAAGTTTCTTGCTGGGGGTAATGGCGATCTCTTCGCACACGCGCTTGTTGGTGTGGAAGTCATTTCCCAGGCGCGTGTAGTACTTATCGATGATGACCCTGGCCGCCTTCTTCACAGTCTTGGTGCGAACGTGGCCCATGTTGGTGAGTCTCGGTAAAAGAGTAACAGTTTCTTGAAACTCATTATCTCTATGTTCCTTATTTTAAGGTACCGCTTACTACTCTAAGACATAGGCCATCTTAACTCTCCTCTGCATGTGGGCCACAAAAATCTATGTTCGCTATTGCTTTCTCTGTTACCACTATCAACTTTTTTCCCTGAGACTTTGTAGAACCCTGTATTTGTTGTTATTCTACATTGAGGGAGATATTTTTTAACTTTGTTACTCCATCCTGTATCTAAAACACCTTAGTGGATTCTCTGTACTTAGAAGATAAGAATTACGCGCCTTTACCGTGCTTAGTTACCGTGCTTAGTTACCATGCTTAGTTACCGTGCTTAGTTACCATGCTTAGGACTCTTTGGGGGCAGATCTTTACCTCTAGTTATCATCTCTAGCTTTATCTGACACAGCTGTTTTACTCTAGTAGACTTTTGTATTCTTCCAGAAACCTTTCAGTTAGGAGCATCAGAATTCATCTTCTGCAAGATAAAGATGCATTTTTTGCCAGCAATTTATTTAATGGATGCCTCATACAAACAATGATAGTCTGCTGAGACCGACTCCCTCAGGAGATTCTACAGTAGAGGAATAGCAGAAGCATTCATGGATTTAGTGGCCTAATCAGCTGTTAAATAATCTTCTACCATTTGGTTGATGGTGCTTTGGTGTCTTTTTTTAAATTTGCATTCAAATTTTCTCAACATTTTCACTTGTTAGGAATCCATCGGCATGTTTTATTAGATTTTTAAACTAAATTTCTTCAAAATATAATACTCTTTTTAAATATAATTTAGAGTAATAAACATTTCCTTCATTCTTCAATGTGATCATAGTACACCAAGGCCCTAAGAAACAATTATTGTTCTTGCTGTTGGTTATTTTTCTGTTGTCACAATTACGACAGAATATTGATCTACTGTTGTATTCCCTGGGTCTCTTCTTTAATAGCTATTTCTCATTCCTATCAGTGGATGGAGATATATATATATATATATATATATATATATATGCATGTGTGATCCTGTACATGTGAGTGTATATGTGTGCTTTCTCTTAGTCTAATTGGCTGGTCTGTGCAGCAAATGATTCTAAATTTATACAATTTCCTTGCTTTAAATGCTTTCTAAGTGAAAGCTTGCGTTTTCTGACTCTTTGTGCTGGACAGTTTCATTCATGCATTCTGACTTCAGTCTCTGTGAAAGATGAGCAAATATGAGGCAGATAATCTTCAAATAAATCAAGCATCAAGCAATAATGTCGGCTTTCCCACTGTATTTTAAAGTCTGGCAACAGTCACATGGTATTCATTTGGTATTACAAAAGTAAAGTCTATGACTTTCTGTAAACTGTTTGAGTATTTTTTATTTATAAACTATTTGATAGTTTATAAACCAAGCCAAACTAGCTTTTCCTAGTGTCCTAGTTATTAAGGTATCTTTCTCTTTCAAAACTCATAATTAATAATATTATAATAATATCATAATTCATATTAAGAATTCATTAGTCAGAATAAGTACCAATATATTAAAAATCATTGTTAATTTAAAAGAATTAATATCTCTGTAAACATAACTGCAGGACCCTCAGAAATATTTTGTGATACTATATGTCTCTAAAACTTTACTCAGTTTTCGGGTCCTGAGGACATAAGTATGACAACTTATTTCTCTATAGGTTATTTTTCTATAGGGCAGCCATGAAGTAAAGTTATTTGTATAGCACATCATTTACATCTGTGATAATTCAACAGCTGTGCAATCATGGAGGGTCTATCACAGAGAATACGCATCCCTATCTGAAGAGTCAGCCTTGAGCACTTTCCCTATATCACAATTACTTTTCCTATATCACAGTCCTCTTTTTCATCACTTCTCTTATAACCATTGATCTTCCCCTATAATGTGAATTAATTTTCAGAAAAATTATAGTTTTGCTTGGAGGAGGCAAGAGAAAATTGATTGGTTCTTTTCCCATCTCAAGTCCTGGTGATCCCCAGTGTGGTTTAGCTTCACGTCTAGGATTTGGATCTGTAAATTTGTGGGAACTGCAAAGCCAGCTTTCTCAATTTGTTGACCTTCTGTTGAAAGCAGACACAGTTTAGCCAACATCTGGATGGTATTTGTCAAGGCCAAATGTTTCCCAAATCCAGACCAGAGAATAAGTTGGTACATTCTCTAGCTAAGCTAATTGATGGGTGACAAAATCCAAAACCAAAAATAATCTGTCTACTTTTAGTAGTATTTTTAGAAAGGAATTGTTAGTCAGCATTAACCAGCATACACATAACACATTTTCTCTTTCTGGTTCCTATAAGAAATTTTGTGCCCAAAGGATACTCTAGATCCTTAGTTTTATCCTATTTACCTAAACTCCTTCCTGTCTTGGACACTGGCTAATGCCTTATCACCTTAAAATGTTAGCTTTCTATCTATTTTCACAATCATTAAAGATTGCCAGACTGACTTGGTAGAGGTGATAAGGCCTCCCAACTGCATTTATTGGATTTGTTATAGAGAGTAAATGGGACCAATAGTTGGAGAAGAAAACTTGTGTAACAAAAGACAAGTGAAGTGAAAGTTGGAGTTGTTTACAGATAATGTAAACATATTCAAGACCTAGGAAAGTAAGGCTAACTGGATATTTATAGTGATTTAAATTTTTTAAAGGAGACATCAATCTTCCCCTTTGAAGTCTTTTTTAAAAAAGAGAGATGATATAGTAAGCCTCCTCAAATTTACATTGGAATGAAAAGGTTTCTCAATTATGTGGGCATGAAATATATTCTACATACTTTTCTGTTGCTGTGACTAAGTACTCTAAAAGCAACTTAAGTGGGAGAAAGGATTTATTTGGCTTATACCTCCTGGTCCCATGTCCATCACTGACAGAAGTCAAGGCATGTGAGCAGGAGCTTGAAAACAGGAGCAAAGCAGAGTGGGATGTGCTGGTTCACACTGTCTCACGCAGGCTCATTCTCAGGCTCATTCCTTGTAGAGCTGAGGCCACCTGACCAGGAAAAGGCACGGTTCACAGTGGGCAGTGCCCTCCTACATAACCAAAGAAAACATGATGATCCCTCATAGACATCCTAACAAAGACGCTTTTTCAGTGGGGACTTGTGTCTCAGTTGACCCTTCATTGTGTTCAGTAGCAATGTTAACTAAGATGGAATGAATGACAATACTGAGAGGCATCTGACAAAAGCAGAGCATTGCACAGTTTTGAGATGTTGAGTGTTTTGACCATTTCTACACTTAAGGCATTTGTATCAAAATACTATATGAAATGATTACTAGGTCTCAGTTCTTCTTGTGGTTAGCTGGGAACTGAATAAGACAACACATAAAATTCCCTGAACTCTACTATGCCATGTGACTTAATTTTTAACCAAAATACTACTCAGTTTTGAGTTTTGGTCTTTCCAAACTAATCTCTCTCTCTCTCTCTCTCTCTCTCTCTCTCTCTCTCTCTCTCTCTCCCTCCCTCCCTCCCTCCCTCCCTCCCCCCCCTCCTCCCCCCTCCTTCCCTCCCTCTCTCCCCTCCCCTTTGTGTGTCTGTGTGTGTGTGTGTGTGTTGCTGCACCTAGTTATATGGATTTTGAAGAGGAAGTTCATGAAAAGTCCTTGCCAGTAAATTCCGGTTCACTTCACAAGGAAACTGGGCTTCTTATCTTAGATCTGACTGGAGGACAAAGAGTTGGGCTGAAGGAAAATGGACAACTCCTGATTCCTCTTTTATCTTGGTCAGAACTGCCACTTCATTAGAGACAGCTGAAGAAGGAAAAATTTTCTTTTCAATATTCCATTTTCAGTTCAGTTACACATATGGCAGGTCAAATATTTAAGCCAATTTTGTAAAGTTAGCTAGCTATAAGCTTCTTTGGTCATAATCTTATCAAATGGTTTTAAAACAGAAACCACAAATAGTCCCCTTTAAAAAGATTTGATTACTAAAAATCTACTGAAAGGTAAAACTTTCTTCACCTTTTCTTTGTGGCCTTCGTAAAACATATTTTACGCAGTCTCTATAATGACTAATGCCATTGTTTTTACAGGATGAATCATGACGCTTATCTATTAATGGAGAAGAACTCCTGGCCATAGGGAGGGGAGACAGAAGAAGAGGTTAATTTTCATTGTTTAAATTTAATTTTATGTTTACCTGCATGTATGAACTGGAGGTACAGACAGTTTTGAGCTGCCATGTAGGTGCTAAAACTTGAACCCAGATCCTCTGGAAGAACAGTCAGCTCTTAACCACTCAGCCATCTCTCCAGCCCTGAGTAATCTGATGTTTATCTATCTCCAAAACATGTTCCAATCCCAATTAGTCTGATTTTTATCTATCCACAAACCATGTTTTCTGCCACAGCAGAGGCATAGATCTTGTTTTAAAGTGAAGTTTAGAATATAGGGACATTTCCCAATGTTAGGAAATAAGCCGTTTTATAAAGTGCATGGGTTTTTTTCTTTTTTTATAAAGAACAGTGAACCTTTATACTCATATCTGACAAAGCACATAAAAGTTGAATGTTGAAAGAAGTCAGTTGTTTAATCAGCAAATGTGCAGAAAATTCACATCTCATTCCCATAAATCTGAAGATACTCAATATAGTATATTATTTGGGTTTCTAAAATATTATTTACTAGTCAACAGAATTCAGAGTGGTGATTTTTAAATTTTTAACTCCATGTTTCTTCTAGCCACATTCATTGCCGGTCTAAGCTTCTTTTGAAATTGTTAATCTCTATTATACTTCTTTGAATTTAACTGAAGACAAAATAGCTTGCTTTTGGATGTCTCTATATAATTACAGTTTAATTTTGTCTGATTGATATGCTAAAGATAATGGCTTCTATTGTTGAGAATAGTTTTCACTATCCTGGGTTTTTTGTTATTCCATATGAATTTGAGAATTTCCTTTTCTAACTCTGTGAAGAATTGAGTTGGGATTTTAATGGGGATTGCATTGAATCTGTAGATTGCTTTTGGCAAGATGGCCATTTTTATTATATTAATCCTGCCAATCCATGAGCATGGGAGATCTTTCCATCTTCTGAGATCTTCTTCGATTTCTTTCTTCAGAGACTTGAAGTTCTTGTCATACAGGTCTTTCACTTGCTTGGTTAGATTCACACCAAGGTATTTTATATTATTTGTGACTATTGTGAAGGGTGTCATTTCCCTAATTTCTTTTAGGAGTTCTCTGCCTAAACCTGATAAACAACTTCAGCAAAGTGGCTGGTTATAAAATCAACTCAAACAAATCGGTAGCCTTCCTCTACATGAAAGATAAACAGACTGAAAAAGAAATTAGGGAAATGACAAAGCTCTGTCTTAGCAGGCCTGAGATAAAGTCTAGACCACGTAGGCAGACCTTGGATCATATTGATAATAATTTGATTAGGATTCCCAGGCAAGGGATGCAGGAAGGAGGAAGGAAGAGAGAGCCACCATGCCAGGGAAGGAGAGCAGATACTACACCTAAGAGGTGCAGGACAGAGAGCATAGTTGCCATGTGGAAGCTGGGGAATCACAGCCCAAGAGGGCTGCACATCTGGGTGTAGGGCAGCAAAGATGGAATATAGAAGTAATTTTAGTAAGTAATAACTTGGGACTTTCAGAGGGAGCAGATTAGCCACATGAAGGTTAGGAAGTGGTTAGGAGCTGTTTTAGGCATTTAGAAATATAAAGTGTGTGTGTGTGTGTGTGTGTGTGTGTGTGTGTGTGTGTGTGTGTGTGAGAGAGAGAGAGAGAGAGAGAGAGAGAGAGAGAGAGAGAGAGAGAGAGAGATTTCAGAATATAAAGCATTGGGGTGGGTAGCAGGATCATGCCACCACCATCTCTGCTGGGGTCATTTGAGTAGCTTTAATTGGGCACAGTTACAAAACTCACTATGTGGCCCAGTCTCACCTCATACTCAGAGAGATCTGCCTGCCTCTGGCCTTGTCTCTCAAGTGCAGATACCACCAGCATTCCCTACTAAATGAGACGGTTTTAAATGAACTAGCTTTGAATGAGAGACTAAAAGGATGATGTAAGATTTAAATAAGAACCGTCATTGTTTTCATCAATAGAAACACTTCTTACAAGTCTACAAGCTACTAACGTCAACTGCAAAGTTGTGTTCTATGTCCTCAATATTTTGGTTATTTTTTTGTTAATTTCATCATTTTCAAAGGTTGTAACAGTGTAAATACACCTGTGCCATGGTATATACATCATGCCAGTCAGGACAACTTACAGGAGTCTATTCTCCATGTCCTCTATGTGAGTACTAAAGATGAAACCAAGGCAGTTAAAAGATCTCAAATGGCTTATAACCAGAGTGACAGATAATATATCTATTAAATGAAAAATAACAAATAATAATTGCATCCATATAGTCTAACATCTTATGTCTCATACAGATGTGGCATAGGGATTCAGTTTCTCCACTGCAGCAACCTTCTCCCTCTCACGGACAGTTCCTCTCAGTAAACTAGGGTAAGTCAAGACAAACAGATGAGGGCACCAGCTCTAACATGGATGATCTGCTTATAAGCGGTCTTGGAGATACACTAATCTCCTTTTCAAACCGTATGCCTTTTACAATACTGAATGGTGAATGCAATGCTAGGAACCTAAGTAGATGGACAGTTCTACAGATGGCTCTCACATGGCTATGGTTAAAATTGTGACATCTGTGACGGCATTATTGCAATATACATAATAAATTCTTCCTTCTATTCTGTTCTCAAGGGAGAAGCCATGATCCACACACAAATCTTTTTCCAGTTACTGATATAGACAGCCCACTCCATGATTCAAATGGGTATTTCTAGAACTGTGTGGTGCTACAAACCTTTAATCCAAGGGTTGAGGATGTTCACTCAGGAAGGCAGCAAGATCTCTGTGACTATGCAGTGGGATGAAGGCAACCTGAGTTAACATAAGACATCTTGTAAAAATATTTTTCTGAAAGCCTGGAGGTTAAGCAGTTCTAGAATTATGTGCCTTCCTAATGTAAAAACCATACCATACATGTAGGGATTAATCAATAAAAATTTCTCTATAATAACAGGCTAACCTCTGGCTAACAGTGCCAATGGCTAGATTTAGCATTCATGTGGTGGGTAAACTGAGGCAGGCAGCTGTTGGGGGGGTCAGTGCTTAGAGCTACTGACTGGGGTGGATCCAGCTATCTATAGATGGTGCTGCCAAAGGCAGCCAGCAATTAGAGAACGTACTCAGCTGACATTTTTCCTGAGGGGACAAGGCTTAATTTTATGGGGCTGGCACTCTCAGTGGCCAGGGAAAAAATTATGAACTCTTTTAACTCCTTGGGGCCAGCAAGAAAGAGAAGGAAAGAGAGAATTCACATATGCACCTGCACACACACACACACACACACACACACACACACACACTGAATAGACGAAACAAAAGCCAGAGTTCAATAACCTCATACACAAAAATATACATGCATACACACACACATACACACATACAGACAGACACACATACAGACAGCCGTGTATATATATATATTCACACATAGAATGGTTAGGGCAAAGCTCCAGCAAGCAGACACCAAGTATTCCACATATACACGCACAAATACACACAACTGGTGATGGAAGAAACAATATTCCAGCCCCCATTCACAATAACTTTATACATACAAACACAGTCGATGGATGGGAGAGCCGATGTTCCAGCCACACCATATCTTATTTTTTTCTTCTGTAGCTTATATATCCCAACAAAATCTTTCCAGCAGTATACAATTCTAATGTGATTTGAAATGATTATGAAAAAACCAGTGTCTTTTTCAGTACCTTTACAAGAAACAACATTATGTAATACAGGTAAAGAAAAATCATTCTAAAAAACCCATATACATTCATAACCAAGCAACTTGTTATAGATTAACAAAGTATAAGCAAGCAAGGTAGTTTTCTTAGCCAATATCTCTTACTGGCAGGCAGCAAATTATGGTTACAAAGAAAGAAGTAATTATTTTATTATTTATCTTTAAAAGTAATCTTGTAAGAATTTTAAAAGAATCACAAATCTGGAATTTATATATAAAAATCAGACATATCTATATTAAATCCTCAAAGTGCATATCTACCCACCAGCAGTTCTTCATAAAGCATGTCAGGAAGCTGAGGACAAAAATGAGTATAAGAATTCAATTATCACCAGTCCAGCCTCAGTGAGAGTCACGTCAGCCAGTGCTGCTATTGTTCTTGTTCCCTGACCATGTAGGTCCTAGCTTAACTAATAAGAGTGTGCCTTTCTGAGCTTCAGATCGTCCCCTAAGGTCTTTTACATCAGAGTCAGTAGTAAAACATCTCAATCTAGCTTCACTAATATCTTTATTTTTCCAAATGTTTTCTAAGGGCTATAATCATTGTTGACAATCTACACCTTTAAGTTTTTCTCTAGGGTAGTGATAGAATCATTATCTGCTCCAGAAGCAATTCCTGAAACAGACCAAGCATAAATACTGTGAATGCCAGAGATACTGCCCAGTGAGGGACTAGAAGCCCTCTTATAGTTTTCATATAATTCTTTGATTAAGAGGGTTGTGAAGGTAGCAAGCAAAGCAGAATTCCATAACAGCATAAAATCCTCAGAACACATAGTCCTCAGGGCTGCATTCCATGAGTCTTAAAGCCATTTGTAGTTCCTCCTGCACGGCCCTCACCATACCAGATTTTGCTGACTTACATAACTATAAACCATAGGCTTCTGCATTCCACATGTGCTATCAGCATGGTAAATGCTGCTTACTGCCTGTGGCGGTTTGAGTAAGAATGTTGGTCACAGGCTCATAAGATTTCAGTGCTTGATCATTATGAAGTAGCACTGCTTGACAGGGACTATGAACTTTAGCCTAGTTGGAGTTTGTGTGGCCTTGTTGGAAGAAGTCACAGGGGCTGCTGGGCTTTGGAGTTTCAAATGCTTAAGCCAAGCTCAGTGTCTCTCTTCCTGCTGCCTGTTGATCTGGACTTAGAACACTCAGCTACCTCTCCAGCATGATGTCTGGCGCTGTCCCAGCATCCTCCCCACTGTGACAGTAATGGACCTCTGAAACTGTAAGGAAGTCCTAATTAAATGATTTCCTTTATAAGAGATGCTGTAATAATGATGTTTTTTCAACACAATAGAACTTTGACTAGGACACTGCCCTGATCTCATGGCTCTCTAAGACTGTTTTCTTCCACTTTCCCACCAGGCCAGATCAGTGGCCTGGAAGATACCCACCCAAACACTGCAGCCTGCATCCTTCCAAGTAAGTCCACAGTATCCAAGGGCACAGGAGATCCATAGTGACCATGGACACAGGAGGCCTGCTCCAACCAGAGACACAGGAGTTCCCCGCTTACAAAAGACAACACTGCCTGACTCCAAGGACACAAATCAATTAGAGACACCCAGGCCAGTTAATACCAGAGAGAACCAGATGACCAGAGGCAAGCACAAGATCATAAGCGATAAAACCCAATGCAATTTGGCAACATCAGAACCCAGTTCTCCCACCACAAGAAGCCTTGGATACCCTAACATGCATAAGAAGCAAGATAATGACCTAAAAATCCATCTCATGAGGATAACTGAGACTTTTAAGGAGGATATAAAGAATTCCCTTGAAGAAATACAGAAAAACACAGACCAACAGATAGAAGCCCTTACAGAAGAAACGAATAAATCCTTTAGAGAAATACAGGAAAATACAATCCAGCAGGTGAAGGAATTGCACATAATGGTCCAAGAACAAAAAA